>NW_017386011.1:363185-374289 GCF_000237925.1 Schistosoma mansoni | reverse complement strand
TGCGCATCCGCGATCCCGCCCTCGCGAGATTCGAACCCAGAACATACCAGTCTCGCGCCATCAGTCTTGCTGAGGAGTCCCATAATAGGACAAAACGGCCATCCAGTGCCTCCAGGTTTTCGATGGTGGTCTAGCTTCAATTGACTCATGATTTCAACTATGAAAATACTAAATTCTCCACAAAACCCCTTCTGAACTTCAAATATCATAAATTTGAAAATGCAGGTAGTAACTTGGAATTCATTCAGGAATTCTATATTCCAATAAAAGTTGATCAACTTCAACAATAGTGAAAAATAAACCTTTACAGAAATTAGTTAATGTTTGTTCAGAATTTTAATGAGTCAATGATAATTACTTACTTGTGATAAAGATTGTCCAGGTATAGCTGATGGATTTAGTAATATCATATGATTCGTTGAATTTGGTCGCACAAATACTGGATCATTATCATTCTCATCTTGTACGGTAATTGTAATCATTATTGAAGCTGTATGAGAACGATAACTATTAATAGTACGTTGAATTTCAGTATTGCTATTAGAAGTATTTTTTATTTGAACAGTATTATCAGGACCATCATGTACATATGCATAGAATGTATATGTTCCTTGAATTTCACGATCTAGTATTGCTCTTAAGAGTTGAAGAAAAAGAAAGAAAATGATACAAGCAAACATCGACTCAACAGTGAAAAATGGAAAGATTGCTTCATCTTGATTATGAAATGAAATGAAAAATATTCAACTATTCCATCTTTCGAACTCTTTAGAAACGAAAGAGGATTGATTCTCAAAATGCCGGAAAGTTATCAAACGAATCTTTATCCCAGCATATGATACTCGCAAGCTACTAGTATTTGACCAAAGATGCCTTAAAAATATTGCTCGCATCTGCTGAGATCAACGGGTAAATAATAGTAAGGTTAGACTCAAGATATTAGGGAATGATGGCAAATCAGTTGATAAGGTTATGAATCTTCATCGACTGAGATACTTATACCTAAACACTGATTGTCACGATGCGCAATGCTGACTAGTATAGGGAATGGTTGGAAGAGAGTTAGGGGCGGTCAAACCGAAACATGGCATCAGTGCTTAAAATCACTAATCTCTAGTCTGAGCCATGTTGGTAGATGCAGACTAGTTGGTTGGGGTCTGCATGACTGTCGTAACCAATGGTTGGAGACTCTAGGTGACATGGCTCAGAATCAATCACACTGGCGTAGGTGTATACACCCATTATCTTCCCTTAAACCGTGAGATTAAAATTTCTATAAAGTAATTCTTCCTTCCTACATTATATCGCTATACACAGTCTTTCTTTTATATATTACTACCACTAAAGTAACTACTTCTATAAAATTGGTGTTGATCTTGTTGTACTGACGAGGTATGTCAACTTAGACCGATTCATATATGTGCCTGGTCCTACGTTGTAGAATAATGACTGACTGACTGACTATCCTAATACATTGAAAATTCTCGTTTAGATATTTGATAAAATACAAATACAGGAAAAATTTATTTTCAATTGAGAAAAGATATTATTGTAAGTATAAAGTTATGAAGACTGTTGAGTTTCATTAAAAATATCAACCAATCAATTTTAGACTACCATTGAAAGCCTAGAATTACTTGAAGACTGTTTCATCCTAGTATGGGACTTCTCAGACGTGCGCATCAACGATCCTCTACAAAAAGAATTGGATACAGCACCTTAGGTCTCACGCGCGAACGCTTGACTTCCAGACTGCCGAGCCAACATCTTGAGCATGCAAGGTTTTAGATGTTCACTGCTAGGGCGTCCCATACTTGGACAGAATGACCATTCAATGCTTCCAGGTTTTCACTGGTTGTCTAACACTGTTTAAATAATGATATCAAAGAAAAAGGTTCCGACTTTTGTTTAAATTATTGCATGGTTAGTGTGTTGTTCAAAACGATGATTCATTCATAGTTCTATTATTTGAAATCTTAATTAAAGAGTATTATTTTCAAGTTCGAACGTTCTATTATTTTCACAGTCAGTTTTTAGAATGACTAAATTATATCGAAGTCTGTTAATTAACTAATTATTTATATTAGCTGAACATTGGATTTGATGCAGATGTGAAGGCGAGGATCGACAAAGCAATAGCAGCATATTTACAACTAAAGAACATCTGAAACTCAAAACAATTGTCAACCAATACCAAGATAAGAATTTTCAATACAAATGTCAAGACAGTTCTACTGTATGATACGGAAACCTGGAGAACTACAAAAGCCATCATCCAGAAGATACAGGTGTTTATCAACAGTTGTCTACGCAAAATACTTCGGATCCGTTGGACAGATACTATCAGTAACAGCTCACTGTGGGAGAGAACAAATTAGATTTCAGTAGAGGAAGAAGCACTGTAAGTAGATAGGACACACATTGAGGAAAGCAGCCGACTGTGTCACAAGGCAAGCCCTCACATGGAATTTTAAAGGTCAAAGGAGGAGAGGAAAACCAAAGAACACATTACTCCGAGAGATGAAGACAGACATGAGAAAAATGAACAAAAGTTGGATAGAAGTTGGAAGAAAGGCCCAGGACAGAGTGAGTTGGAGGATATTGTTCGGCGGCCTATGCTTCATTGGGAGTAACCGACGTAAGTAAGTAAGTAAGCAAGTAAGTAGGTTATCCACTTAGCGAAGCGAACGGTACTGAGTTCAAGTCCCGGAGTGAACATCAACTCTAAGATACAGGTACATCCAGCTGACGATTCCCAAGTCGGACAAAGCGTGTATCCTGGATTCCACTGCTAGCTACTATCCATCTTTGCTTATCATGTTTATGACTTAATCTATTATCAAGGCGATCCACACAGGATACACATATGCCAATAAGAGACTGATCCATTGCATTCCTAGACAACAATATGAAGATACAAGCAGACAACACCAAGTGGTTGTTTAATTTGATTTCAATAAATAATTTAGTTCAACATAATATGAATGAATTCTTTACATTAATCATGTAAATTATTAAACATGTATCATTCAAATTAAGAATATTTAAGGAATATCAAAAACAGATCACTACTTATACGTTAAAGCCAAGATTATAAAAATCCATTTTTGGCAAAATGCCAAATAGATTAAACCTTATTTCCTTTCATTGTAAAAGAACAATAAAAATATTGATAAAGCTCATTGAAGAAATAGAGTATTATTGTAATTAAAATGAACTGTCTAATGATTCAATCTGATAACAAGGATTAATTTAATAAGATCATTGTGAGTTTGGATGATGTAACAGAATTTTGATTGAGATCATGAATTGATCAATGTTAGACTATCACTGAAGACCTGGAAGTATAGGACAACTGTTTCGTCGTAGTATGAGACTCTTCAACAGTGTGTATCCACAATTCCATACACAGGATTCGAACTAAGGATCTTCAGTCTAGTGCTTTCAGATTTTTAGTGGTGGTCTAACATTGATCGATTCATGAGCTTAAACGAAACGCAACAATCTGCACAACACTATGTTGATAATTATCAGAATTATTTGATTTATTTACGCATTACATTTCGAACAATCTGATCACATATATACTAGTTAAGAATATTTAAATAAACTAAACAAATATCAGGTAATCGGAGACAGAGATAATAATCTTGGAAATACTGAGATAAAATGAGTGAAAAACCCAGCGCTGAAGGATCATCAAACAATATTCTTAAATTATTAGAAGGGGTTTTGTGGAGATTTAGTATTTTTATAGTTGTGAGATATCAACACATTGAAGACAATTGGTGAACGGTTGCTCAACTTCGTGGATCAGTTGAAGTTAGACATTAACACCACTGGCTGCCAGCTCAGTGGTCTGTTGGTTAAGTGCTGTGACGCGAGACTGGTAGGTCCTGGGTTTGAATCCCGCGAGTGCGGGATTGTGGATGCGCACTATCACTAAGGAGTCCCACAATAGGACGAAACGGCCGTCAGGCAGTGCTTCCAGGTTTTCCATGGTGGTCTAACTTCAATTGACTCACGCTGTCAACTACGAAAATAATCTTAAAGTATGTGTAGGGTGAGAACAAATTGTTTGTTTTTGAATGCATAAAAGACATTTGAACTTTCGTATGGTTAAGGTTTTAATGAACCTTAATATATGCCCTTGAATACTATTACAAAACCATAAAAGCTCAGTTAAGATCAATCTTATAACCTGTTTCAACTATAAAGAACGATAGATGTTTATCATCTGCTCGTATCGGGTCATTAGATATAGGTGACGTATGAACTGATGATTCAAATGTCATTCATTAACATATTCAACAAATAAAGCGAGTTAAAGCTGATAGAAATCAAAATGGAGTACCAATGTGAATTTGCATGGAAATCTCGTTTAAAGTTAGTCTGTATATATATGTATAATTTATGAACGAACCAATCAGATTTATGATGATAGGTCTTGAATTTCGACACAGAGTTTATTCATCCATTTGGTTAAATAGCATTTTGACATTTTAGATAATGTCAGTTCATTATTATAGCCCCAAAATGCCTTGGTACGGCCGAGATTGGAGAGAGTCTGCTCTCCCTCCCCAAATGCTCTCACATGGACACGCGTATGCAGCCACTGCCAAATAAGTCCTACTCACTGCCTTCCCACACCACGGATGTTGTTTACGAAATTGAGAAGACAAAAAGCGAATGTTTGGCGCTTTAATCGGGTTGGTGGGCACAGCGAGTCTACATAGGGGAGTTGGAAAACCCTGATTTCAAACCAATGGTGCACATGAGCTCCAGTATCCTGAGGGAACAAATGGTGTATGAATCAATCGTTGGTCACAGGCTACCATGGGACTGCATCTTTTCACGATGATTCACTGCCTTGTGGATTAGGCCTTTGGGTCAAAGGCTCCTAATGCGCTACCCTAAGAAAACCACCTGCCTCAGTTTGGTCACGTGGACAGTATAACAGCCCTCACACAAATCAAATGAGATTTGTGTGGCGCATACATATCTGGTGTCCCTTTGTACCAATATTTATGTGTTCAAACAAATAAATAAATAAATAATACAATTCTACAATAAACCCCTTTCTTTTATTTATATAACGTGAGTGTTTAAATATATACGTACTATTTCTCAACTGTAACTAGCTAAAAGATATCAAGATAAAAACAAAAATGTATTTAATAAATACAGGGTTGTATATTGTTGAGTTTCGTCTCAATCATGAAACAACCAATGTTAAACCACTAATGATAACTTGAAAGCATTTTACAACTAATTCGTCCTAATATTTGACATCTCAACAATGGGCGCCCACAAACCCCCATGAGAAAATGGAGAGCCGGAACCTTAGGCCTCGCGGTCGAACTTTCATCCTCTAGACCACTGGACCAGCTAGCATCCAATAGTGTTAACGCATAACTTCAATCAATTCAGTTCCGTTTGCAGTTTTCATGTATTCACTAGTGACTAGGTTCAAGAGGAAATTTAAGAAGTCCTAGTGAGAATCTGTGGCCAGTGCAGTTTAATCTTGTCAGGTATATATATATATATATATTTATATATATTTATGAACCTCTCAGCTGTAGTTTGTGCACCATGATCGAACATCGATCGTTTTATGATCTCAATCAAAAAAAGGAAAAAAAATTATTCTGACAAGGGGGGTTTTGTGGAAATTTGAGTAATTTTATATAGTTAAGGTCATGAGTCATTTGAAGCTAGACCACCATGGAAAACCTGGAAGTACTGTACGGTCGTTTCGTTCTATTGTGGGACTACTCAGGTTGAGGTTAGACAGATTGCCGGCCAGATCAGTGGTCTAGAGGTTAAGCGCTCTGGCGTGAGACTGGTAGGTCCTGAGTTCGAATCCCACGAGGCGAAATCGTGGATGCGCACTGTCACTGAGGAGTTTCACAATAGGACGAAACGACCGTCCAGTACTTCCAGGTTTTCCATGGTGGTCTAGCTTCAACTGACTCATGATCTTAACTACACAAAAAAAATTATTCGACTGATTTTAACTCAAATTCAAATTATCAATGTATAATATACTCAAATTGTGTTTTATTTATCACTTCTAATGTAATTTATGAAAATTGTCAACATCATTCATAGTTATGATCATCATCATCATTCTGATGAATCATTTGATGGAACTAATTGTGGACTTGTTCAACAAGAGATGAGCATATTTATAAATAGTTGCTTGTATATGTATCTATGTGTGTATCTATGAGAAACTGAATGGTTCATATGTGAACTATGAAAAATGACGAGTATATTCTAATTAATAGATATTTATGCATAGAAATTTTCTTTGGAAGACCTTAACCTAATAATAATGAAGTGTCGTTCTTGGGAAGAAGAAACAGGAAAGGCAAACGTGTTCGTGTATATCTATGTATGTCAATATATTCGACAGTCTGTGTATCTGTGATATTTTATTGATGTAATAACAAGTGGTAAATTTTGAATAAGCTGATGATGACGTGAAAGTAGGGGGGATGTGTGAAAACAAAAAAAATCACCCCCCCCCCTCAACACAGATATATATCTACACGATCTTAAGTCTTTGTTTGATGTAAACCGTTTGCTTTGCCAGTTGTTTTTCTCCTAGAAACCAGTTTTCTTTCTTTTTTTTTCACGTCTGTATGTATATGCATAGGGATCGGTATATTGATTGTGTCTAATATCAAGTAGCTTTATGGCAATGCTACATATAGATCAGACGATGAGTACTGAAGAAGAAAATCCCTTTCCGTGGATCAACTATTTCGTTCGGTAGAATCTTTTTTTTTAAAAAAACCTTCTGTGGATAATAAATTTCGTTTTTTTTTTTAATTATTAGGGGGATGCAAAATGCTCCATCGTTTTTTATTTGTAAAAATAGTTTCTGAGGAAAATTAATTTTTCATTTAGAAATTGCAAATATCTTATTGCTCTTTTTCTTCAAAACTGTTACTTCTAAACTCACTTAGTATTGTTTGATTGAATATTTCCATTGATGTTTTTAGGACTGCAACTGGTCAGTCTCTAATTGGAATATGTGCAAACGATGCGTATTGCCTCAATATAGCCTTAATTCACAAGCATGGTAAGCAAAGATGGATGTGGCTAGCAATGGAATCCAGGATGCGCGTTTCGTTCTATTTGGGATTCGTCATCTGGATGTACTTGCATCTCAGAGTTGATGTTCACTCTGGGACTCAAGTAGATAACTGAGTAGATAACACGATGCCGTTTGAAGCGAAAGCTACTGGGTTCGAGTCCTAGAGTGAACAGTCTAGAGTGACATCAACTCTTTACATCCAGTTGAGCAGTTCTAAATAGGACAAAACTCATGTCCTCGATTCCACTGCCAACCACTAATCATCTTTCTTTTTCATTGAAATGTTATTCTTATATACTTACCGAGTCATAATAACACCAGTTTTAGGATCAATTCGAAACATTTGAGTAGTATGTTCATTTTTTAATGAATAAGTTAATTTCTTATTTATTCCTTTAACTTTATTATTTTAACTTTATTATTATTATTATTATTAGTAGTAGTAGTAGTATAATCATTCAAATATTCTATTATATTGATTGAAGCTGGTAAATCATCTAAATCATATGCTTCAATTTGTCCAATCCATGTACCTGGTAACTGATTTTCATTTATATTAAATATATAACCCCCTATATGATTAATAAATGGTGTATAAAATATTGGTGAATTATCATTAATATCTAAAATATTTATAGTCACTTGGCAACTATTATTTAATTGTATTGGATAACCATTATCCTGAATAATAATCAATAATTCATAAATTGATATCAATTCACGATCAAATGGACCCCATGCTAATAATTGTCCAGTTATTGAATTAATTGTAAATTGATTATTGTTTATTGATTCTATTGATAATTGATAATTAATTTGACTATTTAATCCAATATCATTATCATTAGCTATAATATATGCTAAACCATTTGTTGTTAACCATGTACGATTTATACTACTTATATTATAATTATCATATTCATTATTATCTTCATATAATGAAAAATAATAATGTGATTCAATACATTGTGGTTTATGATCATTTATATCAAGTATATGAATAATCATATGATGTAATGTTATATGATTAGCTTGATCTTTACATTCAATAGATAATGATATTTGATCTTGTTTTTCACGATCTAATACTGTTTCTGTATATAAACGATATTCATGATTGATTGAATCTTCATATGATAAACGAAAATCTAATGCATTTAAACCAATTAATATACATTGTATAGTATTATGAATTAATAAATCAGGATCTTTAACTTCAATTAATGCAATTAATTGTCCAGGTGATTGATTTTCTAAAACTGTTAATTCTGTTTCCTTTAATCTTTGACTATTCAATATGGTAGAAGTATCTTGTGATAGGAATTGTATAGGATGAATTTGTATAATTGGTGATTCATCATCAATATTTTCTATTTCTATTTGTATTGTAGTAGAACCAGTTTTAGTATATGGTAGAATAGCACCATCTATAGCAATGATATCAAAATTGATCATTGTAGTTGGTAAATATAAACGACTTACATTCTCATATGTGATTATATCAACATTTAAAGGATGGAGAATACGTAATTCACCATCTTTAGTTATTTCAAAAAAATAACGGATTAGCTGATTTGTTGTATCTGGGGCAAAACTATAATTGATTTCAGCATTTTTACCTTCATCAATATCAATAGCATGTACCTTTAGTATTGTTTTACCCACTGGATAATTCTCTGGTATTGATCCAATTTTTTGATTAGATAATTGAGGTTTATATAATAACTGAGTAAATTTTGGACTATTATCATTAATATCTATAAGATTGATATGAATTAATAAATTACTACTTAATTGAATTAAACTTTCATTATTTATAGCCATTAATAATAAATACCAACCATAAGGATTTGTTTCACGATCTAAATGTGATCGTGTTATTAGAAATAAACGTTCAATGTTGAAATGATCTGAATTCATTGGTTCTATCATTAATTCAAATATATCGGTACCGCGCGATTTTAAATTTTCCGCTTTATTTAATATATATGAATGTATATCATTATTATCATTATGATTATATGAATTGATATCTGAATTGAATAATTGATAATGAATTTTAGCATTAATACCAATATCTATATCTTTAGCTAATGGTATAGATTGTTTCGTCCCTGGTTGATCTTCATCATGAAAATTTATAATTATTTTATTCATATTCCATTTTGGTATATTATCATTAATATCTTCTATAATAATATGAATTTGATAAATTTTTTGTATATTATTCATAAATAATCCTATTCTTAATGTAATAATACAATCAGTATTCATAGTTGGATCATTTCCATGATGAAAGTCCAGACTACTACTACTACTACTACTACTACTTATACTACTAATCATACTACTTAATTCATGATTAGTAAGTGGACATATCAATTCACGATCTATTCGATCATTCACAATCAATTGTAATTCATTTAATTGGTTTAATTGGATCCATTTAAATTGAAAACATTGTACACCTGAATCTTTTAAATTTAATATTTTAATGAGTTTTGTTAGATTTTGATTGTTACCATAGTGATTATTAAATTGTATAAATAAATTACCTAATTTATGATTAGATGCAATAATTGTACCTTTAGGTAATTCTTCTAATATTTTAAATGTTAATTCATCTATATTATGTATATTGTTACCATGAATAGAAAAAGTAGTATATAGGGTTAAATAGTAAAGGACAAAGGTTATATTAAAGAATAGATGAAAATATATCCGGGTTAATAATAAACAGTTTGATGATGTAATCAATTGATGGATTACATTGTTATATCTATGAATGATCATTGTAGTTTAGTTGTTCATTTCTGATTAGAAGATAATGAATGAGTTGAATGGTGTATGTATGTATTTGGTACATCCATTTGTAATCACTAAGCTAAAATGAGAATAAGAAGGGTTGAATGAATGAACATATAAACATTGGTACAATAAGGAGGCATCAAATATAAATAGGCCACATAAATCATTTGGTTTATATGTGAGGGCTGGGATACTGCTCGGGTACCTAGGGGGGTGGCATACTCGAAGCCTTTAATCTAAAGCTTTAATCAACAAGACAGTGGGGCAACGTCAGGAGTTGGTGACCAACAATACGTTCATAAGCCATTTGTTCGTTCAGGATCCTAGAGCTTATATGAACCGTTGGTTTGAAATCAAGGTTTTACAACTCCCCTGGGTGGATCTTTTGTACCCTTCAACTAGGTCAAACCGTTGGACATTCGCTTTTCAACCTTTCGATTTCGTAAAAACACACCCCTGCTTCGAAAAAGCAGTGAGTAGGACTTCTTTAGTAGTTGTTATATTCACGTAGCCATGTGAAAGCATTTCGAGAGGGAGCTGATTCTCCCCACACTGGACCGTACCATGTCATTTGGGGGCGATTAAAAAGAAATCTTTGAAATTGGTTCTTGATGCCATGACAAACGATGGAAGCTTTTATTCGGGGACGTTATTTCACTGAATACAAAGTTTAAGAGACGTTAATATTAATTAATTTTTTTCCCTAGTTTATTCTACAAGCTGTAAGCTTTCAATTGATGTATGATTCAAGACCATGGCCATTTTTTGTTCCAAAGTTATTGCAATTTATACGGAACCTTTGTTACTCTATTTTTTCTACCTTGATGTCTAGTTTTGGATATATCAGTGAATCGGAATCAGAAACTAATCGAGTAGTGTTCCAATTGACTCATCTTCTCATTCGCGCGCTTGTCAACCACTCAGATAAATAGGATAGTTTTCATCTCTGTATCTAACACAATTGGTCACACTTCGAACTCATACGATTCTAGCTTCAAGGTTGAACCAGTCAGCCTATCGTATCAACGCCTTAATCTAGATTGAGACAAGTTTTCTTCTGTATATTAGTGGATAGATAGATCAAGGACGTAACAGTTCTAAATACAAACTGACTTCAGATAGTGTACCTTAATTTGAAACTTCTTGATAGTGTAAATACAATATCTCATACCGAAAAGAACTCAACCCCTT
>NW_017386011.1:354737-362985 GCF_000237925.1 Schistosoma mansoni | reverse complement strand
AATTACCATTTGTTAGGTATATAATGGATGATCAGCGTAGAGAAGGTTAAGGCCCCCGAATGCCCTGGTACGGCCGAGAGTGGGGAGAGTCCGCTCTCCGTCTCCAAATGCTCTCACATGGTCACGCGTATACAGCCTCTGATAGGGAAGTCCTACTCATTGCCTTCTCGCACCACGGATGTTGTTTACGAAGTTGAGAGGACGAAAAGCGAATGTCCGGCGCTTTAACCGGGTTGGTGGATGTGGAGTGTCCATCTAGGGGGAGTTGGAAAACCCTGATTCCATACCAGTGGTGCACATGGGCTCCAGTATTCTGAGGGAACTAATGGCGGATGAATCAATCGTTGGTCACCGGCTGCCATGTGACTGCATCTCCTCACGATGCTCCACTGCCTTGTGGATCAGACCTTTAGGTCAAAGGCTCCGGCTGTGGTCCCCTAAGCAAACCACGTGCTTCGGTTTGGGCACCTGAGTAGTATCACATCCCTCACACAAATCTCATTCGATTTGTGTGGCGCATATACATCTGGTGCCACCTTGTACCAATATTTATGTGTTTAAATAAATAAATTAAGGTTAAGTACAAATAGAAATTTATTTTCAGTAAAGGTATTTGTGGAGACTGTAACATTTTCCACAATTAAATTCACCAGTCGATTGAAGCTAGACCACCATTGAAAACCTGGAAGTACTGAGTGACTGTTTCATCTAAGTACGGGACAACTCAGCAGTGCGTATCCACGATCCCACATCAAAGGGGCTTGAACTCAAGACATTCAATATTCTGTGTGAACGCTTAACCTCTAGACTACTGAGCCGATATCCAACAGTGGTAATGTCTAACTTTAATCAATCCATTATCTTGCTCAAACCTCCATCCATTATCTGAGGTGGGTTCGAGCCTCTTTGGTGCGGGATCATGAATGTGCACTTTTAAGGAGTCTCATACTAGTACGAAACGGCAGTTCGGTGCTTCCAGGTTTTCAATGGCGGTTTAACTTACATCGATTCGTGAATTTAGCCGTGAGAAAGTTATTTGTTTATCACATCTTAGACACAATTTATACACACACTATCAGTTAAGTAACAGTTTTCATACATCGTCACACTCAAGTTGCACGAAATCAAATTATTCGGTTGTCCTTGTTGTAAAGAACGCTAGTTTTTGCGTTGTCAAAAATATATAGTCACAAAGATTTGTATATCTACACTACCATACATTTCAAATATTGACATAAGCCATTGGTTAAAATATCAATAAATGTGCTGTTTAAATTATTTATTTGAAGTCACTATCCATCATGAAGCGATATCAACTGCAAAGCTACTAAAACTCAGGTAGGTGTTTCTTCTCAGCTTGTGACATCGTGTTATTGTTAAATTACAGTGATGCCAGATTTTCAACCCAGATTTTGTATTGACCACAGAACTTTTGGACAATTGATTTACAAGCCAACAGTTCATACATGGTTTTTTAGTAATTCTTCAATTTATATAACGTCAGGAGATGCAGTCTCATGGTAACCAGTGACCAACAATAAGTTCATACGCCATTTGTTTCTTCAGGATTCAACTCCCCTAGATGGACCCCACATGTCCACCAACACAGTTAGAGCGCAGGCCACTCAGTTTTTGTCCTCTTGATCTCGTAAACAACACTCCCGCCGCGAGAAGACAATGAGTAGGACTTCATTTGGCAGTGGCTTTATACTCGCTTTAATCAAAGATAGATGATATTCAATAACATTATCTATTGAACTTGGAATTGTACTACAGGCAGTTATTAAAAATTCAATAAGAATAAGCGAAAATCTGTGATGTGATGAATGGTTTTTCGTGAATAAATAGGTCATATAATTATGATTCGAGATAAGTAGGTTACCCAAGACTAATGTGGGTTAGTTTAATGATTAGTTACTGCTTAAATGTAATTATTAGGTGACTCGATCAAAACACGTCCACTGCTTTTATTGAACTGTATCTATGGTTACTGTTTTAACAAGATAAATGATATGGCTTATAATCTTTGGTTACCCAAATACTAAGCCTTAACAGTTACTTGATGATTTAGGAACATTTAACTTTCAGGAATTAAGGAAATCGATTGCTATTGGAAGAAATAAATAGTCATTAGAGTAAAGGAACTTAACAAAGAATCTTGTAATATATGAGACCCCAAATGCCCTGGTACAGTCGAGGGTGGAAAGAATAATCTCCCCCTATCCAAATGCTCTCGCATGGCCACTTGAATACAACCAATGACAAGGAAGTCTTACTCACTGCCTTCTCGTAGCTAAGGTGTTGTTTACGAAATTGAGAGGACTATAAGCGAATGTCCAGAGCGTTTACTGGGTTGTTGGATCCTCCATATCCACCTTAAGAGGGTGGAAAAACCTGATTTCAAACCAATGGTGCACATAAGCTCCATTGCCTTTTGGATTAGACCTTTAATTTGAAGGCTCCTGGTGTGCCTCCCCCCCCATCTAATAAAATCACCTGCTTTGATTTGGGCACACAGGCACACACACACACCAGCCCTCACACAAATCGAAATTATGAACTGTGTCAGGGTTTCAATTTTCTAGACAATGGACATTTTAAAACCTTATTGACAAGCATTTACATAATACTGCCTGGTTTTAAACAAAAGGAAAGAACTTATGGAAAATCTAGATAATGAAAATCAATCCATGATATGAAACCTCAAAGCCCACAATCTTCACAACAACTCATAATAGAAATCATCACCTGCTTACTGGTAAATAATTTTATAAGATAATTCTCAGAGTTCTGGTAAGAGATCGAGACTAGTCGAGTTCAACCATATAGGAAGTGAGACAAATATCACCAGTGGAGAAAGATAATGGCTGGATAACAGTATAAACTCACTAAACTTAGAAATGTAAACCATTGAATGCCAACTCATTGGTCAAAAAGTATGCTCGTTGTGAAATCTGAAAATTCTAGATCCAACCCATGATTACGTTGTATATGGGAACTATTGAGGAATCGTATCCAAGAATAAAACAGATGTTCACTGATTTTTAGTTTCTAGCGACAATCTAACTAAAGTCAGTTTGTAATGTGAAACTTCAAATGTATTTCAGTTCAAAGACTCTACAATATTTCTGCACTAAACATTATATTTCATTCTCTCTTGAAGATAAACTTATGTATATGAATACCTCCATTGGGATTAGTTAATTAAGAACAGGGTGTAAAGATAGCTCGTTGGCAAACTCAAGGAAGTCCAGAAAGAGCCGAAGACATTCCATCCAATCACTGCTAGGGGAACATTCTAGAATGTAGACGTGTAGCTTCCCTATCGGATGAATAAGAAGGACCCTCTATGTGCCTATTGGCTATCCGAAATGATGATTTACTTTCGGTCAAAAATGAACTATGAATACATGAGATTTTCGTACTATATTTGACACTGTTTTTGGGAATAACATTCCTACTTACCAGTCTTCTGTCTTTTCATTTTGCGACTTGGGAGGGTTCTAGCGTTCGAGTGCTCAAGTATTACGCGACATATTAAGAATCTAAGTTCAAGATATAACACAGAGAATCAATGGTTTAAGGGTAAATGATAAATTTTTTGCATTCTTAGGTATTTTTATCAACATTTACACTAGAACAGCATATCTATAATAGTTTTTTTAAAAAGCTATTCTCTGTTTTAAGTCTAAACTCTGATGGAGTTTTGTTCTCTGAGCTGGATGGTTTGATCGTGGAGCTTTCATCGACCTTAGGAACGACATCATCAGCACAAACTTCAGGTAGAAGTGAAGTATTACAAGAGCTACAAATCTTCTCCACTTAGTCTAAATTCGAAACAATCATTGAGTTGTTATGTTAGTCATTTTTTGTTACTGTATGATTGAAATGAATAACCTTTGAACGACCTATGTGTATGTTAGCCATTTACCAATCAATATCATTATGAACAATGAAAATCAATTACCCCCCCCGCTCAAATAAACTATTAAAACAGATACATAGTGTTTATTGTTACAATGTTGTTATTGTTGATGTTTAAACAGTACAATACATTTTATTTGATGCCTTCAAGTATCCTATTTACACTATTGTGTATTATAACTCTGACATATTAATTTTTTAGCTTATTTTATATAGTTGAGATCGAGAACCAATTGAAGCTAGACCACCACGGAACACCTGGAAGCACTGGATGGCCGTTTCGTCCTTTTACAGGACTCCTCAACAGTGCGCATTCACGATCAAAATTACTATAATGTCCACAAAACTCCTTCTGATAATAATCAACATATGCTCATTAGTAACTGACTCCATGAGGTATTTCCTGGAGTTCTAGTGAGAAGCAGTAACCAGTGGAGTTCAACCAGGTCTGTTGTGAGATAATAGGTCACTGAAGACATTGGTAGATGTGTCGCACAATTTCGTGGATCGGTTGAAATTTATTTTTATATTTGATCCTTTGATTATTATGAGAATAGGGGTTTGTAGGGATTGCGGTGATTTCAATAATTGAATTCATGAGTCAGTGTGTAATGTGTGCTACTAATGTTGACAGATATAAGTAGTATATATCATCAATTGAAAATGAAATATCTTGTGTGTTAGAAAGCTAAGAACAATGAAGAAAAGAGAACGAGAACAGTGAATGATTGGTATAGAAATCACTTGTAGTTAATCAGTTCTACCCTATATAAATGCCTGTTAGTTACCAGCTTCATTATCCAAAGTACTTATATCTATCAAGTGTGGTTTATTTACAGTTAGGATTCTAGAGAAGTATTTAAAATGTAGTCGTCATTTAAACAATAAACCCCTTTGATGACATTTGATCTAAGTAATTCATCTTTAATATCATCCATAACTCCCAGTCGTTCTTTTATAATTTTTCAAGGAAACACTGTACAGCATTAAGATTGCAGTACTTAAGCGACTGAGATATCATTCATTGGATTGTAACCTCTAACCCTACTGTTCTGATCTCGATTTAGATAACGTCTGAATCTTTTCTTTTTTTCAAAAAAGTGTTGTTTACATGATCCAAAAATCGTTTCTGTTTTTAAAGTCGGTGAATATACTTTGGTTATATCAAGAAGTGTCGAAAGTGACGTAGTTCAGAGTTGTAGAAGAATAAAAAAAATAATAAAACCTCTGTTTGAATATAAGATCATTGAGAACATTCAATAGAAAGTCCTCTAATCATCTAATCTTTAAGCATATCATAAAAGATGTTAGTTACAACTTGATTGATATAAATTCGGTTAGTACCAAGGAATTCACAAACGTTGTAAGCAAAGTTGGATAGTTGCTAGTAGTGGAATCCAGGAAGCGCGTTTCGTCCTTTTCGGGACTCGTCAGCTGGATGTACCTACATCTTAGAGTTGATGTTCACTCTGAGACTGGAACCCAGTAGATTTCGCTTTAAAAGCCATCGCATTATCCACTCAGCTACTGAGTCCTGATAGTCACTTGCTTGTGCAATGGGGTGAAGTTTAAATTCACTTAATATTGTTTGTTTGAGTTGTCATCATCAGTTCATTTAGAAGATGGTTTTATATACATAATGAGATAACCTATAGGATTGTTGAAGACGATCGAGTACTACTGGGTGGTGATCAATGTCATGCGTGTCAAGTCCTTCTTAGTGCTGATCGAATGTTATCGATCAAGAAGCACGAAGTAGCCAAGTAGCACGAAACCCGGGTCCAGGGTTTCCTGTTGACCATCTCCAACCACCATCCTATCTTAACATATTGCTCGCAATGTCAAGTCACCTAGACTAGTGGCCACATTACAACTTAGTCAATAAGATTCGATCTGCACTAAGAAGGATCTAACATACATCACATTGATCACCACATAGTGATCAATCAATTGTAAACATATTAAATTATAAGAAGACAATGATTACTTACGTAAATACATTGAATACACTATCCTATGGTATTTGTAACAAAAACAACTCAAAGAATATGAAGCCCTACAATTAAATGGTTCCAATATGATAGAAATCATTCGATTCATTTGAAATCATTCAATTTCAATAATAAATTTTACAGACTTATTTATATTGACCAATGATTAATGAGTAAAATTCAACCAATCAGAAATAGGTATGACTTAATTAATGGGTAATGAATAGCTGGAAGTTTATATATATAGTTGAAATCATGGGTCAATTGAAGCTACCACCACCATGGGAAACTTGGAAGCACTGGATGGCCGTTTCGTCCTATTATGGGACTTCTTAGCAGTGAGCAACCACGATCCCGCACTCGCGAGATTCGAACCCAGGACCTACCAGTCTCGCACCAGAGCACTCAACCGATAGACTAATTACTAGGCTCATAACTGTGTGTAAAGAAACATTTTGGGTTACTTAGTTGAGTTGTTAAAGAAGATAAACATAAAATTAATTTGATATTGATGACAGGCAAAAGTTAGCTTTATGATTACTATAGATGATAGAACAGTAAGCAGCCATTTCATTCTAATTCAAGCCTGTATAGGGATCTTGCTTTTTCCATTGAGTATATTGAGGTCTTTTGATTTGGAGGCTGATGCTACACTCGTTGTCTTAACATGCAATTGTTAGTGTGTATAGGATATAAGGGTCAGGTCATCTGTGAAGTCCAAATCACCTAGTTCCATTCAAGCTGTCCTTCATATTCCGTTCTTCCCGTCAGATTTCGAGGTCTTCATAATCTAGTCAACCATCAGAAGAAGGAGAGTAATCAACTTTGTTTGACTCCGATTATTCATTGTTTTATTTAGTAAAATGAATGAAGCAGACACTTAGAAGAGATCAAATCAGAAACAGAGACTAAATCACGTAACATAACTGATTGATTAATGTGTATACACTTTCATCCTGTAGAATTTGTTCGGATGATCATCTCCAATTGCGTTACTGGTTTTGTAGTGAACAAGGACACGACTGGGGACAATCGAATGTATTTAGACAAGAACTACAGACCATCTCACTAAATTCTGATAACCATACAATAAACAGTTAATTTGCAAATTAACAACCAATTGTCTCAATGTTCACTCTTCCTTCTGCAAATATCAGTTCATCTTCTCTAATTCCATTTTTCATGCATTTTCCTACCAATTGTGCTCCATTTCAGTTCTTTCCTTATTGGTCTTCTACCAAAATACATTCTATATCTGATCATCGCTACATACTACTTATATGGATATAAGTAGACCACACTACAGTTTGAGTTCCTGTTGAAACTGCAATAAAATGAATCGTATAAACAAATGCAAGATGGAGTAAAATTTAATTATAACTTGATCGACTACACCAAGGTACAATATAACACAGGATTACTGAGTGGTAGTACTTCAACATTTATGTCAGATGAATTATGATTAAGATTTACTATGTAACGTTTAATATAGATTACGAAATTATTCCTTCTGAAACTAGAATTCAATAAATAAGATATCAGTAAATAAAATAGTTACTTACTTACTTACGCCTGTTACTACTAATGGAGCATAGGCCGCCGACCAGCAGTCTCCGCCTGTAGCTCCTCCGGGGGCTACTGCCGGTCCCAAGCCCGGATAAAGGAGGAGGGTTGGGAATGAGGCTAGCGACGCCATCCCGTAGAAAACCAACTCGCTAAAAAACGCTAACCAGAAAAAATAATTCAAACTATTTAAACTCTGCCCTGGGAGTAGAAGGAATAATTATGACGTCTCATGATGAAAGCCGAGTTCCTTCGGAAGTCATGAGGCCGATGCACCTTCTAACAACCAGAGCGACAATTTTTATAGGTACATGGAATGTCCGAACAATGTGAGAAACCGGGAAAGTCTTCCGAATTGCTGCAGAATTCGGAAATACAACCTGGAGGTGCTTGGAATCAGTGAAACACATTGGACGCAGATTGGACAACAACGACTATCTTCAGGGGAACTTCTGTTATACTCTATATCTTCTATATAAAACAATATTTGCACAAATCTTAATAAACTGAGTTCGAGTCATGGAATGAATATCAATTCTAGAATCCAGGTATATCCAACTGTCGAGTCTAAAATAAGATTAAACGTGTATCCTTGGTTCCATTGTTAACCATCATCTATCTTTACTTATTAACCATGTTTATTCTTTATTTCACCTATTTATCTATGAGATAATGGTGGAGAAGATTTGTAACTCAGGTGGATGATTTTGATGGAGTTTCGTTCTCTGATCTGGATGGTTTGATCGTGGAGCTTTCATCGTTCCTCTGAA
>NW_017386011.1:319480-354537 GCF_000237925.1 Schistosoma mansoni | reverse complement strand
GTCAGCATTGCGCGTCGTGGTAATCGGGGATCAGGCATACGTAACACGTGGTCCACTCATCTCAGTCGCTGAAGATTCACAACCCGATCGAACTGATTTACCACCTTCAACCCAGAAAAACTATTTTGTTATAATGCTTGTGAATTAAGGCTATATCGAGGCAATACGCACAGTATGCACATATGCCAATTAGAGATTGACCAGTTGCAGTCCTAACACATCGATGGGAAGATTCAAACAAACAATACTAAATGAATTTAACCATACAAATGTTATATTAGTATCCTATATATACATACTGAAACTTGGAGTACTATGAAAGCCATCATTCAGAAGATATAAGTGTTTATTAACAGTTGTCTACGCAAAATACTTCAGATCCGTTGGTCAGACACTATCAGTAACAATTTACTGTGGAAGAAAACAAACCAGATTCCATGCAGTGGAGGAAGAAATCAGGAAGAAGCGCTGTAAGTGGATAAGACACACATTGAGGAAATCACCCAACTGAGTCACAAGACAAGCCCTCACATGGAATCCTGAAGGCCAAACGAGAAGAGGAAGACCAAAGAACACATTACGCTGAGAAATGGAGACAAACATGAGATAATGAATAACAATTGGACAGAACTAGAAAGGAAGGTCCAGGACAGAGTGGGTTGGAGAATGCTGGTCGGCGGCCTATACTCCATTGGGGGTCACAGGCGTAAGTAAGTAATATATACAAATGATTGTAACATTTCCTTTATTCTTGTTGATGAGATAGGCCTTGTCACACTGTTGTTTTGAGTTCGCTTTATTCTGTTTTAGGAATTAAAAGTTTCCTCTCAAATATAGAAATTGCTCTGAGATTCAATTTCATTGGAAAATGAATGTAATTTAAACGTAAACCTTGAATTTGATTTTTTATTTTCTACGTTTACTTCCTATTTTGGATAAAGTTGCATTTTTCCCATTCCTAGTACGTTATAGTCTTGTCAGTCTTATATCTATTTATGGATCTTCTTTTGAGTTAGAACTAAATTAGGTGAACATACCAGGCTAAATCGGATTGGCAACTAATCATATAGTAGATCAGTGGTAGAATAGTTCTTTCTCTATGTGCCTTTAAATCCGTTTAGTCGAAATCACGCATTACAAGTCTTAAAGTTGTACTTGGTGACCATTACGTCAAAACCGTAAACAAGATCAAGAAAACTTTCTTTCTCCTTGAATATCATACACAAATCGTTAGACAGACAAATAAAGAAAGTAACACACTTACTGTCCTAACGTATGACAGAAACTTTACAAATATCTTTAACTATATATTACAATGAAAAAAGCAGGATTGTAAAACTTTTGTAAATGAAGCCAAAAACACACTCTCACACTGATCAAATTCTTAACTAGTATGTAGAAAATTGATTCCGTCTTTTGAGTACTTTACCTAAGTAATAACTATAAATCTGTAAATTACTGTACCTGATTTGGTTAGTAATGCTTATGGTAACAAATGAGCAGCAACTTAGTGTTCAACAATACCCACTCGCAGAATTCGAACCCAACACTTTTAGTATCGCGCTCAAGCGTTTAACATCTAAACCACTGATTCGTCATCTAAAGGTGTTAATGTCTAAATTCATGCATTCTCCGAAATTATGCGACCATCTTGCATTGTCTGAGGTAGATACCTATCTCTACCTGACATGGATTAGCTCCATTTCGTCAACTTATTATATTTATTATTCAAAGCATAGTACTTCAATAATAACATACATTTCATTCTTCTCCATCGGTATAAGTTTAACCTTTGGAATTATTGTTTGATAAGAAAAGTCCATCTATCTTTTAAGTTTCTGTAAAAGTGAATTAATGTAAAATGGATAGAAATTCCCTACATATAACACCCTGACTACTATTAGTAATAACTGTATGCTCATTGATAACTAGCTTCAAGATAAAGTTTTTTCGAACCAATAGCCAGTTAAATCCATCAAAATCACAGGGTAGTGAGCAGCAACTAATAATTCTAAATGAGGATGTTTTTTATATTGTATTAAGCGAGAACACAAGTGGGGACAATCAAATGTATGAATACAACATTACAGAATATCTCGATGAAATCTGATAACCATATAGTAAATACTTCATTTGTAAAATGTCAATCAATTGTCTCACATTTCATTATTCCTTCATTTCTACACCAATTATCCTCTGTTCACGTTCTCTTTCCTCCAATTTTCTTAAACTTCTACTTTCTATTGATGATACAAACTACTTATATCTGTTGACATCAGTAACACAAAGCACAGTCTCACAAGTTAAGTTAATAAATTACAGGACTGAGAATTAGTAGTTTCATAGTACGTTACTTAGTAAAAGTGTAGTGGACAATCGAATGTTACTAAGATCTGATAACCATACAGTAAACAGTTAATTAGCAAACTATCAATCAATTGTCTCAATCTTCACTGTTCCTTCTGCAACTATCAATCCATCTTCTCTTATTTCATTGTTCATGCATTTTCGTCCCGATTGCGCTTCATTCTTGTTCGTTCCTTATCGATCTTCTACCAAAATACATTCTATGTCTGACCATCACCATATACTACTTACGGAGGATATAAGTCAACCATACCACAGAAGTACCTGAGAATGATTTGCATTAACAAGTATGACTCTCAAAAGTTTATTATTGATGAGGAATCTCAATCTAGGACAAAACACATGTATTCAATAAATTCAATTATTTTATTTTTCTTCTTATGTTCAGTTGGTTTATGTTATTTATGCATTTTATATTATAATGAACTGTGTATACATTTAACTTTAGTTTGAATTCAAACGTGTAATGAACATTTATATCCAACATGGTGATTAACCTAATTTCAAGTATTAGTAACCTAGTAACAATGTCTTAGGTTAAATTATACCATCATTAACTTTTACACTTCATGTGATTACATTAATATTCATGGTATTATCATGTAGATTCAATGGTATAATCAATTAGAATAGGGGTGAAATTCAAAAAAAAAGATGAACATATTCAATATATTCTATCGGTCAAGTGCTCTGGCGCGAGACTGGTAGGTCCTGGGTTGGAATCTTGCGAGGCTAGATCGTGGATGCTCACTGCCGAGGAGTCCCACAATAGAATGAAACTGCTGTCCAGTGCTTCCAGGTTTTCCATGGTGGTCTAGTTTCGATTGACTCATGCTTTCAATATTCAACAAAGACCATTTATAAACGTCACTTTTATTATTCAAAAATAGATAAAATAATTAATGTACACTTTGGTATATTTTTTGGATTTTGTCTAGTAGTAAGCCGCGGGACAATTGAAGATTCTATACTAGTACCTATCATGACAAATTTGATTATATCATTGACCTTATTTCATCACCACCCTTATTCAAGTTCAATTTGTTTAATGTGGTTAGCATGTTTTAGGCGTATTTTTTGTTCTACAGGATGGAGTTTCCGACCCCATACCAACCCTCTTCCTTTACACGGGCTTAGGAACGGTACTAACTCTAGAAGAGCTACAGGCGGTGTGGTGTGGTCTACTTATATCCTCATAAGTAGTATATGGTGATGGTCAGACAGAGAATGTATTTTGGCAGAAGATCGATAAGGAAAGAACTGAAATGAAGCGCAATCGGTATGAAAATGCGTGAACAATGAGATCAGAGACGATGGACTGATATTTGTAGAAGGAACAGTGAAGATTGAGACAACTGGTTATTAATTTGCAAATTAACTGTTTGCTGTATGGTTATCAGATCTTAGTAAGATAGTTTGTAATTTGTGTCTAAATGCATTCGATTGTCCCCAAACGGTGTTTTTCTCACTACAGTGGGAGATAATTGTGTATTTTTCCTTTTTTAAAATTCAGGATTTCATTTTATTCATCTTTATTAGGGATACTTGGTTCTAGATATAATCAGCTGACAAAACTAGAATAGGAGGAAGTGAATACCCTGAATTTCATTTCCTAGGAAGTTATTGGAAAGTGATAAACAACCATTTTATCTTAGACCAAAAGTCCTCAGCACTATACACTCAGGTGAATACACAGAATTAAAATCATGACCGTAAGACCTAGAGACGAGAACAATCCATTTAAACCATTAAGTTCATGATTTTCTTTAATAACTTCATACTGAATGATTTGCATAATTCCCTCTTTCTAATATTGATCATCTGTTCGCTAGTGACATGCTTCAAAAGAAATTTCTCTAAATTCCAGTTTCAAACCACTGAGTGTGATACTGAATAACTTAGTACTGAAGTTGGATGATCGTCAAGTAATCTTGTAAATTGAATGAAGTTGGGAATATAGATCATTATATAGTGACCTAGTATTTTGAACAGTATCGTGCTCCTATAGAAGTACCCTATTGATCACTGTCATATCCAATAAAACTCAAGGGTTTACTTTTATGTACGATTTCCGTCAGTTTGTCTAACATAAAATCCATTTGGAGATTAACTATAATATCGGATTTCCAATCATTTTATTTCAGGTTTACAAAATTATGATAACAGGAACTGTTTAAATGAATAGTTTAACCAAATATTGTAATTATGATGGATTTTGTTTAGATCATAATTATTGGTTCATGCGCTGTTAAATCACTTCAACTAGTGGTCACATTGTAACTTGAGCGATAGAGTTCGGTTAGCACTTAAAAGACTAAATCAATATGACATTATTGTCAGTATGAGATTGTGGTAATCGTTCAGTTTTTGATTGAGATCATGAATCAATCGGTGTTAGAACACCGTTAAAATCTGGAAGCACTGGATGGCCGTTTCATCCCAATATGGGACTCTCCAAAACTGCACATCCACGGTCTCTCTTTCAAGATTCGGACCCAACACCTTTGGTCTCGCGCGCAAACCCTTAACCTCTAGACCACTTAGCCATCATCTAACGGTGTTAATGTCTAAATTCAACCATTCCACGAAATTATGCGGCCACCTTCCATTGTCTGAGGTAGATACTTATCTCTACCTGGCATGGATTAGCTCAACTTGTCACGGTTTTTCACTAGACCTTCAGGAAGTCATCTTCGATCTAATGGTCTAAAAGTTAGGCGTTCGCTATGGTTCAAAGATGAAGTATTGTTCTGAGTACCTATGGCTATACGATCCAGCACAGAAGTACCGAAAAAATTCAACATGTTGACTACATGTCTCGGCAATGATTACAAGATAAACATAATAATATTGCAGACCACTTGTTAGAGAAAACGTTACCAGATCTTATTAGAGAAACTCGTCGGTATCCTCAGGGATATACAAAAAGGCTACACTGTTAATCTAAAACGTAGATTCCCTGTCTGTCACCGAGCGGTTGAATTATCCAGTATTATTGATAGCATTTTGTGTCTATATGATCATATTGTTATTTTATCCTTTACTACGTAAATCTTCATAGTGAACATTCGGGCATTGGGAAAGTGGAGTCTTTGGAGGATTAATATGTTGGTCTCTGGAGACAAACGCAAATATATATCCTACAGTAAACAATTGTGTAAGATGTCAGTGATCAAAAAACCACCCTTCGAAGTGAAGTCTGCGTCTAGTATCGTCCGAGAACTGGCAGGAAGTCAATACGGACTACTGTGGATCATTTTTCGACAAATACTACGCAATTGTTGTCATTGATTCTTTTGCTTAGTGGCCTGAAGTTTTTTCTACAACAGGCTTTAAGAAACGTTTATAATCGGAAGGGTGCCCACATGGTATTAGTTACTGATAATTGGCTATCGTTTTGCTGAGGGCATAGTTACTACCTGTTCAATTGGTGTAGGGTGCAGACATCTGTTCACTGCTTCCCGGCTTTCTTGATGTAATGGTCAGGAAGTATATTTTTTGGAACATTGAAAACTGCTATTAATTGCATTTCTACTTCAACATTTGATGAATTGTAGTGTGGAGTAGATACATTTCTACTGAAATATAGAAGAGCTGAACATTACGTAACGAGAGAACCCATCAAAGTTATTGGGGGAAGGCTTTTTCATTCGAATGCGAGGTGTTTAGATTCTGCAGTAGTTGCACCTCATGACCACTTAGTCCCAGCTCATACTGGCTGCAGACGTTAACATCTAAGAAGAACTGACCGGGGCCTAAAGTTCCCGGCAGACAACTATATGAGGATTGGATGGCAATAATGACGATTTCACTCTTACTAAAACTACAAATATCTGAGAGTTTTGACACTGTGTGAAATAGCACTCCTTCTCACTTGTCTTCTGTCTTCTCAATTGTGACTTGGAGGGTTCTAGAGTTTGAGTGCTCAGGTTGTACGCGGTATATCAAGAATCTAAGCTCTAGAAATATTACCTCACTCAGGCCTGTCCCTACCAGACCTGATAACCCCATCCACAGTAAATCCGTTAAAGAATCGAAAGGAAAATTTTGCTTTTCAGTACTGTTATTCATGCTTGCTAGTCAGATGGGATTACGTCCGACTCCCAGATCTTAGCTAAAATATTAGTCAACCTAGTCGCTAAAATTGGACCACCATATTTTAAAACCTCTGGAGCCAATCCATCAGAACCAGCTGCTCTTCCTCGTTACAGATTAGTTATAGCCTTTTGAACTTCAGGTACAGTCAGGGGACCTACTACAATGTTCCATTCAGACCGTCTGAAAATGGTGGGTAACTGTAGAGTAGCTGAAGGCCAGTTGAACTGCTCCTTAAAGTGTTCCGCTCATCATTCTGCCTCTTCCATCTCTTTTGCTTTCGTTGCCCACCAGTGCCCACGATTGTATCAAGAGATTGATGCTCGACTATGAAAAATTTATATTTTCATGTCATAAAGAAATACATGATGTTTTTCATACTTTCTGCCCTCAAATGCCCTGGTACGGTCCATAGTGGGGAGAGTCCGCTCTCCCTCTTCAAATGCTCTCACATGGCCACGCGTATATAGCCTCTGCCAGCGAAGTCCTACTCACTGACTTCTCGCACCACGGGTGTTGTTTACGAAAGTGAGAGGACGAAAAGCGAATTTCCGGCGCTTTAACTGGGTTAATGGACACAGAAAGTTCACCTAGGGAAGTTGAAAAACCCTGATTCCAAACTAATGGTGGACATGGGATCCAGTATCCTGAGGGAACAAATGGCGTATGAATCACCAGATATATATGCACCGCACAAATCTCATTTCATTTGTGTGAGGACTGTGATACTGCCCAGATGCCCAAACTGAAGCAGGTGGTTTTATTAAGGGGCCACACCAGGAGCCTTTGACCTAAAGGTCTGACCCACAAGGCAGTGGAACGTCGTGAGGAGATGCAGTTCCATGGTAGACGGTGAACAACGATTGATTCATATGCTATTTGTTCCTTTAGGATCCTGGAACCCATGTGCACTATTAGTTTGGAATCACGGTTTTCCAACTTCCCTAGGTGAACTTTCCGTGTCCACCAACCCGGTTAAAGCGCCGGACATTCGCTTTTCGTCCTCTCACTTTCGTAAACAACACCCGTGGTGCGAGAAGTCAGTGAGTAGGACTTCGCTGGCAGAGGCTATATACGCGTGGCCATGTGAGAGCATTTGAAGAGGGAGAGCGGACTCTCCCCACTCTCGGCCGTACCAGGGCATTTGGAGGCATTATATAGAGTGAATAATAATGATTAACAGAATAATTTAATACATAACAAGCAATGCACTTACAGACATTTTAAATGCAATTGTAGGTATCTCCAATGGTAATGTACGACAATAAGCAAAATCTGTATTATCAATTATTGTATAATTCCCTTTTAAACGATGATACCAAGTTGTTTTTAATCTTGTCAATGAATTAATTGGAGTAATGTTGACTGACTGACAAATGTTTAGTGCATAAGGAGAAGAAGAAGAAAATAAGGCACATATAGATGAGACCAATTACAACATTGAAAATGTAAAACAAATTATTGTATATTTCATTACTGACAAAATTGTGAGGTTTTAGTAAGTATTAAAACAACTTGATTATGAATACAGTGGTCTTGAGTGCTGTTAGAGATAAGAGGGCAGTTATCACTTCCCGGGTTCCCACACCGTGGAAGGGTTCTTCTAGAGGTACCTGAAAAGGAAATTGGGTTAGAAGTGGTCTTTATGATCTGAGAGCGTGACCGCAGTGCCCAAGGGACAACCGCTTGAGGTCGATCACACACGACCATTTTGTAAGTAGTTTGTGTGTTATCTCCGTACTTGTTGGGACCTTACATCCGGAGACGGATATCCGTGGGATAGGGTGAAGTGTGCATTTTTAGGGTCGACCTCTTCTAACACCACTCCTCCTTGTGGGAAGGCAGCATCGCTGTTATGCTGGTTGTTTGAAGGAAACACCTTACTGCTGTCACACCTCTGTACAGTCAGCAGTACGACTTCGCCTTCGGACCTTGGGTTTGCTGCTTTTAGTCTTACCGCTCTTCAACCGATATGTCTGGCATGGTAGGACCTTGAGGAACGATTGTTTCAGCCAGTATAGCTCGGTTGTTTCATCACGATAGGCAAGCCCGACCACCATGTCAAGGTAGCAGTAACGGTTGACTGACTGACTGACTAAAACAACTATTTAGCAGAATTAATTTTAAGGGTTTGTAGTCTCTTGATTATTGATATTTAAAACTCGATTGGTCAATTACTGTTTGCAATATATACTCAATAAAATGAATGTCTTGATAATTCCTGCTTTAAAAAGATAACTAAACTTTTAACAAATGGCTAAGTAGATGAGTCCTTGATTCATGTTGGATGCCGGCCTAAAGGTCGCCCGATCACCATGTCAAGGTAGCTGCAACGGTCGAGACAAAGGGGAAATAAAGCGGACGAAAGTGTGAATAAAGGGGAAATGTTGATAATTCACCTTCTCCACATGTTCCATAAAGTGATCTTTATTTCATAAAATCTCAAGCACTGTCCTCAGGAATTTTTAGCTATTAATAGGTATGAGATGACTTGTCACTAGATATCTAGTCATATTAGTGACTATTACTAGTTAGTCCTATTCCTTATATTTCCTCTTATTTTTCGTCCTTCATTCGGTCTTGTCACACTGAATTACTTATCAATTAACTCGTTTATTCAATTCTTCAGACGATCGTCTTCTCTAGGCATTCGAATTTTCACTTTGTTGTTTTTGATATGGAAATAGGAAACCAACCTCCTGTTTGTTAATGTGATAGTCTCCGATATCCAGAATTCCTACTGTCCGAACAAGAATGCACTCCCCACACAAACACTGGACAGCGTGGCCATTAAAGAACTTGGTGTCTTTGACATGGCCAAATCCACTGGACCCGATTGACTGCATCCTAGGTTACTAAAGGAATTAGCTAATTTTGTTGCGAACCCTTTAAGTGTATGTTTTAATCTATCCGTAACCCAGGGTCGTCTACCAAAAGACTGGAAGAACGCCATAGTAAGTCCTGTCTTCAAAACAGGTACAAAACATAAGCCTGAGAATTACCGACCAATTAGCCTAACTAGAAATGATTATTCGGAAGGAGCTGTTTAAGTATCTCGATGAAAACTGGATCCTCTCGGTAAAGCAGCATCGTTTTAGAACAGGTTACTCTTGTCTCACAATTTTATTAGTCGCTCGTGAAAGCTGGTGCGCTCTTAAGGACCAAAAGTTACCTATAGACGTAACCTACATCGACTTCAGCAAAGCTTTCAACAAAGTTCGCACAACCGGTTGCTATACAACATAAGAAATGCCAGGATTGGGGGCAATCTATTGATGTGGATAAAAGACTTTCTAGTTGGGCGTCAACAAAGAGTACGGGTGAACTCCAAGTTGTCTAGCTGGGAAACTGTGTTTAGTGAAGTCACCTAGGGCACAGTTTTGGGGCCAGTGTTATTCCTCCTGTACGTAAATGACCGCCCTCGTCTACTATCATCATCAGCCTTGCTATATGCTGACGATGTCAAGATATGGAGAGCGGTACAAAGCAAGGGTGATAGCTTAGAACTCCAAAACGACCTGGGTAAACTATCTGAATGGTTTCAAACCTGGCAGTTGCCGATAGATACTCCCAAGTGTATTATGATGCATATACATGCATACATACATGATGAATAACACTGAACTACCTATTGTCCAGACACACAATGACTTAGGATTCACCGTTAGTCAAGACTTAAAGACTACTGCACACTGCCGTGCAATAGCCATCAAAGGTTTTAGAACTTTATGGTCAATACGTGAGGCTTTTAGTCATGTCGACGCTAAAACGTTTTTGATTTTGTATACAGTGTTCGTGCATCCTAAACTTGAGTACTGCATACAATCGGTTAGCCCCTGCTTAAAAAAAGATAGTTAACTTTTGGGAAGGGTCCAGAGAACAACAGCTAGGCTGATTCCCGGAATAGAGAAGCTTCCGTATGATGATAGACTAACCAAGTTAAACCTATTCCTGATGTCATATCGAAGAATCAGAGGCGACTTGATTACAGTTTTCAAATTGCTTAGTGATAAATTTGCACCTGATATTCCATCATTTTTCTCTTCTTATAAAACAGAAAATTTACGGGGACACCCCAAAAGAGTTCACAAGCCCAGAACAAATTACTTGTCAGTTGACTATCGACCTTCCCATCGAATCACCAGCGAGTGGAATTCATGGCCTCAGCACGTGGTTGAAGCTACATCGGTTGACTTTTTCAAAAGAAATTTGGATCGGCTGAGAGACCGTCATCGCCAGGACTAACACAGACCATCAAGCCCCCTTTCCTTTTAAAGTGAAACTGAACTTGAACCCCAGACTATACCGTATACAAACCTTCAAATGACTAGCGAACTAACTAAAATTAATGCAGTCAAGTGACTAGACTAATGCCCATTATATATTAACAAATACCTGGAACCGTGACAGAGTGACAAGTAAGAACCTCAAATACATCAGTCACTTTATGCATGCTCGTCCAACAGTTACTTATTATATTGGACGTTGGTGTTGTGCAACTCTGGGAGCATTTCGTGCCAATAGACGTCGGTTGCCAACTGGCATCCATATGCATCCGGATAGGCCCCACGACAGCAGGATCAAGCACAAGGGAAAGCTGGAGCTGACAATTCCACTCGTGGATTGGATCATTAAAAAAAAACGTGTAAAGGACAGGGACTACCAACTCGGTAAACATCGTATAGGTAGGCTACCTGTCCACTCACACACGGCTCATATAGACAAACAGGAAGAAGCTCACGCGTTCCAAATTGAAAGCATAAACTGCCTATACACGAACGCCGCGAGCTTGCCAGACAAAATGGATGAGCTACGTGAACTTAGCAACGCTAATGATGCCCATCTGATAGAAATATCCGAAACTTGGGTAACGTCTCAGTTTACGGACCAGGAGCTAGCAATAACTGGGATGTCTTTATTTCGCAACGACAGAAAAACAGGAATGGGGGGTGGGGTAGCACTATACATACGGTCATGCCTGGATGCGCACCAACTTTACAACCAAGAGTTTCTTAATCTTGATGAGTCAGTATGGTGCTCAGTAAGATTATCTACCACCTCGAAGTGTCTAATTGGGGTCATTTACAGGAAGCCCACTGCCGACATCGAGTATGACAAACGTCTGATGGAAGGATTAACTCGCTCTACGCGTTTCGGATTCTCTCATATCCTGATTCTAGGGGACTTCAATCTCCCTAGAATCAACTTCGTGGAACATAAATACATTGGTGGTGGAAACTCTACTGAAGCTCTGTTCTTCAACCTTATCGGTAACCTGGGATTATTCGAGAATGTGAAGTCGGCAACCCGTTGGGGAAACAGTCAGACGCCGTCGCGCCTAGACTGGGTATTCACAAGTGAAGAACTCCTAATTGACGACCTCTCAATCCTGGCTCCCCTGGGGAAAAGTGATCACGCCGTCTTATCATTCAGCTTTGTCAGCAAAACGGAGCTACGATATCCTACTAGCAACAAGCGCTGGAACTTTAAACGGTTGGATATGTTAGCTTTACAGGACTATTTACCGCAGGTGGATTGGGATGTTCACCCTCAACTTGAAGTGGATGCTCATTAGGATTTTTTACTGCACACGATCTTATGTGCTACTGAGCATTCAGTTCCTAAAATGGTCCCAAAAAGCTACAAGCAACCTCCAATCATCAAGAACCGTACTCGTCCTTTGCTAAGTCGCAAAAGGCACTGTTGGGCTGAATATAAACGAACTGATAACAACGGCGCGTACAGGCAATACAAACATATAAGGAACATATGCATAAAGGCAATAAGAGAAGACAGGCTTCAGTTCCACACTAAGCTTATCGATAGATTCGTCTCCAATCCGAAAAGCTTGTTCAGTTACGCAGCTTCTCTTTAACAAGCCAAAACTGGAGTTTCCCGACTGTGAGGTCCTAATGGCCCGACTAATAACGACAGTGATGCCGCTAATCTTTTGGCTGGACAATACTCTCTCTCCCACATCAACTACACTGATGAAAGCTTCACCTGCACCTGCACAGGACTTTCTGAAGTGGACCTGAGTGCTGACCTGGTGCTCCGTAAACTGCAGCACCTAAGAAAAGACACTTCTCCCGGTCCGGATATGGTTCATTCCGCTGTATTGAGGGAAGCAGCTTCAATCCTGGCGACACTACTTGGCGTGATGTTTGCACACTCGCTAAGCAGAGGCAAACTACCGGAAATATGGAAGCTGGCCCACATCACACCAATTTTCAAAGGAGGTCGATGCAGTGAACCCTCAAGCTACCGACCAGTGGCCCTTCTCTCCATACCTTCAAAAATTATGGAATCCCTAGTATACGACGGTATACTAGAATACTTATCATCCTCAAAGTTCTTCTCGCCTTAACAGCATGGTTTCAGAAAAGGTCATTCTTGTATGACCAACCTGCTGACTGCGGTGGATAAATGGACAACCATTCTTGATCGCAAGGGGAAGGTTGACGTCATCCACCTGGACTTCTCAAAAGCTTTTGATAGGGTCAACCACGCATGTCTTATCAATAAGCTTGGACGATTGAGTATAAAAACCCCCTTGATTGATTGGCTCTCTTCATATTTAGAAAACCGACACTTTAAGGTCAGGGTTAACTTCACTCTCTCTCAGGCTATGGAATGTCCTAGTGGGGTTCCCCAGGTCTCAATACTAGGACCTCTTCTCTTCTTGATTTATATTAACGATCTTCCTCAACAAGTTTCATCTGACTTATTGCTTTTTGCTGATGATGTGAAACTTTGGAGAGAGATACGTAATCATAATGATATACTAGTTCTTCAAGAGGTTCTGACCAGACTTCAAAGTTGGGCAGATGACAACGGACTTACCTTCAACACTTTAAAGTGCAAGGTAGTCCATCTGAGACATGTTGCAGACTATAGTTATAACTTGGGAAACTTCTAGAGAGAAGTTTCACAAGTTGAAAAAGATTTAGGAGTGTTGGTACTCTACAGCCTGAAATCGTATGCGAACAGTGACAAAAACGCCTCTCAAGCAAACCTTGCACTGGTAACATTGAAGCGCATTTTTGGCCAGTTTGATGGTAGAACCTTCCACATAATCTTCAAAAGTTTTATTCGTCCCCATTTAGAGTACGGAAACATAGTATTTCCTCCCTCCCTCCAAAAGGATAAGGTCACTCTGGAACGTATATAACGTCGAGCCACGAAATCAGTTCGGGGACTCAAATTCAAACCTTATGAAGAGCACCTCAAATCACTTAACCTTTACCCATTAGAGTACAGGCGTCTTAGAGGTGACCTTCTTATGACTTATAGTATCCTTAATACTTCTGGTCACATTTTCTACTCCGTTAGAGTTGTCAAGTGCTGGAATTCGCTGCCGACTGAGCTAGTCTAAGCGACTTCCCAGGAGTCCTTTAAGAGGAAAATTGACTTATTCTTAAGGACTAAGGATAACATATTATTATGATTTACCAAATTCTTTTTTTTCCCCTATTATCGTTCATATACCTAGGTTTTTGCCTGGAGGTATCGGTGATTCACTGCTACCAGACACGGAAGCCCGTTAAGCGGAAGCTTCTTGTATTTCGTCCTCAACCATTTGAACCATTTGAACCATTTGTGCGCGCTGCTTGACATGTACGCTCCTTGTATGTTTGTTATATTTCTAAGATCGTCCTTCGCCTGGTTTATATTCTGTTTTCGCAGAACACATATAAATTATTCGAAAGTATATTTCGCATAGTGTTAGTAGTTTGCTTGGGTTTCTGAGCCAAATCCCGCTCGTAAATCTCAGCAAACTGTTCTAATATTTATATTCGAACAGTCCTTTTAATTTGAATCATATGTAAACGAAACATTGTAAATTAAGGAAGGAGTACGGTTTGTCTGTGTTAGTCTTCACAGTGGTTATCCCTGTAAAGTCCTGTCACTTTGTAAGTCGCCTCACCTGTGCAGCTAATATTGTTTTTTCTACTAACCACTTTCAGCCGGTAATCGTTTAATAAAACTCTAAACTCGTCATTCATCAACTTGTAATCCATGTTTCTCAAAGTATCAATTTCATTTGTGAAGGATGTAGTGGGAGATTGGATACAGTAATGCATATGGACTTTAACGCAATATGGTATGACATCTTAAAATGTTTTTGGCGAAACAACTAGCGATACTTAAGTAAGAGCATAATATCCAAAATCTTTTAACAAAACTGTACTGCAGCTCACTATCATCAATGCATGGTTCGTAGCAACCCTTAGGGTTTTTAATATTGTGTGGTCGGGGACACCACCAACTGTACTGATGAAAGTCAGTGTAGTTAGTATTCTTTGTCACTTTTGGCATGGAATCGCTATGGCTACCAACTTTCTTACTAATTACTCAGTTCATCTAACCCGACATATCGTTCAAAAGCCCACAACTTCCGTAAATAGCAGCAATCATTTTTAGCTATTCACAGATAAATTGGTATTGAGGAAAACCTAAAGCTTTTTCTTTAGAAATGCGATTCCCTATGGGTTCCTGCCCCAAAAGTAACCTGTCTACACCTACTGTTAAAGCGTCCCCGACCCATAGATGGATGGTCATTGTAGTGTCAGACCTAGTATGATTCTGTATCGGTTTCAGATTAGACAGTTATTAGAAGTTCCTCTAAAACCACTAAACACTACACCTTTGAAATTTAAGTTGCTTTGATCTGTCGCTATTACCTTTCCACCATATAGGGATTTGTCAAGAGAAATGGATTTAGTCGTTTTAAAATTTCCATATCGCTTTAGGTCGATAATGAGTGTAACCCTGTCATTCCTGTTAGTCGTGTTAATAAAGAAGAATGGTTGACTTAAACTAAACAACCGTACCAATAAAGAACGCGGAAGTTCATGTTTAAAGTATCAAAATATGATTAAGAATCAGTGTTAGGATTAGGCGATCGGTTAGAGTTTTTATCATGAACTAACATCAACTATAATACAAGGATCCTAAAACCATATTCTTAGCATGATAAGTGATTCATTCGTCCTTGCAGCGTTTCGGTTAGCCATAATGTTTAACACATCACTGTCATTCGATTGTATACTTTACGTTTACCACGAAAACAGTGCTTTTATTAGGCTGATTATCGCCCTGATGTTACTTATCAGCCGAATTGCGTTACTTAACTTTCATTCGGTTACAGATAGTTATAACATTGTTTACATTACTAGCTTAGATCAGAGAGTAGTTCTTGCACCCGTCAGTCATGAACATTCACTTCATCGTTTAAATTTCTATGTTTTATTGAATATATTTTCAGTAGAGTATAATCGACCAATCTACAGAAAATTTGGTTTGTTTTTGCCCCAAGTTCCTACCTTGTATCTCATGGCCATGACAGTCTTGTGATAATCAAATGGAATGGATAATGTACCATGTTGCTATTGTGCCTATGAAGTGCCTTTCCATGGAGTTTCTTCAGAACATCCCACAGGTCACTTGCTAACTGCTGTTAGAAATTCAGGGGAGAAGCAATTGGTTGGAAAGCCTTTGGATAAAATTTTTCGATTTGGATGTTTTGAAGTTGTACACAATAAATTAACATTGTATGGAATTCTGGGTTTATCAAATTGGGAAGTCTTATTTGTACCATGTATTAATCTTGGACAAATAAATAGGGAGGAAATTAATGCTACTCGGTTAGTTAGTTAGTTTAGGTTGTCTTTTTTAAAACAGTTTAGTTTTCTAATTGAATGTATTCTATGCGATGTCGTTTTCAGTTATACGATATCAGTTGCTAAAGCACTATTAGGAAATACTTCGTTTCCCAAACATTTGACTAGATCTTGTTGACTGAAGTACTGCTTAAAAAGGTTGCACAGATTTGGAGCCGTTCACCAAGTCTCGTTTTCAGCTTCCTAAAAGCCACATTGTTAATAGTCATTTCTCAAAGATATACCAAATTATTCTATCAAAGCTCATGGGTTTCCTATTATAAAGCCATCAGTAGTGGTAACTAATACATTGTCAAAATACTCTTCAGATACTATACTTGTAGCCTTGATGTGATTGATATTGAGTTATACCATTAAGTAGATGACCACAAGAGACTGTGTTTGACAGATATTTTAGTACTAGTAAGGGATTTGAATACACAAATGGAGTGTGTGAGTAATGAGGAAGTTCGGCAATGTGTATTCAGGCACATTGACGATATTTCGATTGGTCTCATCATCGTAAAACACCAACTTCGGTGGGTTGTGTGTATCTTACGAGCATCATCCCAGAGAGTTCCTCATTGTGCATTATTTTCGGATGGTGAGTCTGGTTTTGAAAAGCAGAGTGGTGGTCAGTTTATAACTTGGTTTTTTAGGATGTTTCCTTTTATTGGTTGACTCCAACACTTTATTATTAACATATTTTTTTTTAAAACTAACTTTTAGTTATTTAAAATCCTCTTCTTTTTTTTTGAAAAAAATTTTGTGTACAGTCAATTGTTATCTCAAGCACTGCATCGTACAGAGCCTTATTTCTATCATTCATGGATTTCTAACCGTCCTGGATGTATAGGTTTAGGTAAAATTGATTATTTACTTATACAAGATCGACATGATCGTATATATAAATTTGACCCAATACATAATCTATGGTTACGTTCAGTGAATGGTTCCAAATTAAACTTTAAAAAGTGTTGGTTAAATGGAAGTAAGAAATTACCACCACATACACCATCACGTTTATTCATATTAACAACAGATTTTGAAGTGTACAATTTTCAACTATGTTATGACAATTTGAAATTAATTAAAATCTCTTTATTAACTTCAAAAGAATCGAATATATTACGAAAGAATATAAAAAGTAATATAAATTTATTTATAAATTCATTAACAAAAAGAATTTCACATATTCGTAGATCTACAGGCTATTTATTAGCTAATGAATATGCAATTCATAATTTGGAAACATTATTAATTGTTAAACAAAATACAAATTTTAGTTCTTATAAAAGATCTAATGTAAATATTAATGAAAGTAATCGGAATAACAATGAATATAATTTTGTAAGTTTAGTTATATCTATAACAATTATTATTATGATTACTATTACTGATAACGCTGGTAGAAAAATAAGCATTACAGACAACGTTTATAAAGAAACGTCCCCAAATGCCCTGGTACGGTCCATAGTGGGGAGAGTCCGCTCTCCCTCTTCAAATGCTCTCACATGGCCACGCGTATATAGCCTCTGCCAGCGAAGTCCTACTCACTGACTTCTCGCACCACGGGTGTTGTTTACGAAAGTGAGAGGACGAAAAGCGAATGTCCGGCGCTTTAACCGGGTTGGTGGACACGGAAAGTCCACCTAGGGGAGTTAGAAAACCCTGATTCCAAACTAATGGTGGACATGGGTTCCAGGATCCTGAAGGAGCAAATGGCGTATGAGCCAACTGTTGGTCACCAGCTACCATGAGACTGCATCTCCTCACGACGTTCCACTGCCTTGTGGATCAGACCTTTAGGTCGAAGGCTCCGAGTGTGGCCCCCTAAGAAAATCACCTGTTTCAGTTTAGGCGTCTGGGCAATATCACAGTACTCACACAAATCAAATGAGATTCGTGCGGCGCATATTTATCCGGTGCTTTTTTGTACCAATATTTGCGTTTAAATAAATTATAAAGAAACAAGAAAGGTTTAGTGTATAAAAATCATAGGAAACAGCATGAAGACTTGAACATCAAAGAAATGTTTGAATTAGTGCATCCGCACCGTTCTGATTATCTCCCATTCAATTGGCAATATTACTCAATAATTATTATCCAATGATTTTGGTGATATGTCGCAGTCAGCTGAGGTGGCTGCTCACTGTTTTATTTCAGGATCTTAGTTTCTCTCTTGTGAATGTTGACTCTGTAGAAGGCACTGCTACACTGGCGGACTGCGTCTGCATTTTTTACTGTGTATGGGAGAAATGGACTAAGTCGTCTGCAAAGGCCAAATCATCCAACTGTATGTAAGGTGACCACAGTAACTCATGCTTCTCTGGAGGGTCAGTGGGTGTTCAAGGCTCTGTGACCACATGTTCTGCTACTCTTAAACCTCAGTAACTGGTTTTCATTCTTTGTTTGTGACTGGTCACTCTGGTTTACCATATTTCCCTTCTGGCTTCTTGGTTAGACTATATAATTCTTGAAATTTCCCTCTTTTGAAGATTTATTCGCTGTCGTTACATATTTCTGCTTGTCGGCTTTATTGCTGTTTTTCATTCGTTTGTTTGCCTCTGTATATTCAGTCTGTGTCTCGGCTTCTCTCGTTTTTTTCGTCCGTTGACTGCGGTTTTTTATTTATTTTATTTAAACACATAAATATTGGTACAAGGAAGCACCAGATAAGTATGCGCCACACAAATCTCATTTAATTTGTGTGAGGGCTGTGATACTGCCCAGGTGCCCATACTGAAGCAGGTAGTTTTCTTAGGGGGCCACACCCGGAGCCTTTGACCTAAAGGTCTGATCCACAAGGCAGTGGAGCATCGTAAGAAGATGCAGTCCCATGGTAGCTGGTGACCAACAGTTGGTTCATACGCCATTCGTTCCTTCAGGATACTGTAGCCGATGTGCACCATTGGATCCTCCACATCCACCAACCCGGTTAGAGCGCCGGACATTCGCTTTTCGTCCTCTCACTTTTGTGAACAACACCCGTGGTGCGAGAATTCAGTGAGTAGGACTTCCCTAGAAGAGGCTATATATTCGCGTGGCCATATGAGAGCATTTCGAGAGGGAGAGCAGACTCTCCCCACTCTCGGCCGTACCAGGGCATTTGGGGGCGTTGACTGCGGTTCTTCTCATCGTGAGTCTTGAACAGATTGTCTACAAATACTCGTTCTCGATACTGGTGTTTATTGACTTCTGGACCTCCTGGTATGTTGAAGTTATTGCTTCTCTAATCCAATGCAGGCATGTTCGGGATTAGATTCTCCCCCTCGAAGTGCAAAATGTCACTTCAGGATTGGGTTGCATCGACACCTGAATTAATGATAGGGAGTAATGTAGTTGAGCGTGATGACCGTTTCACTTATCATGGGAGTCTCATCAGCCCTTGTGGTCTGGTGTTTGACAAAGTCTCAGCACGGATACAGAAGGCTCGACTAGCTTTCACCAACTTGCGTCATTTATGGCGTAGGCAAGATATCCGTCTAGCAACCAAAGGACGGGTTTACTGTGCAGCAGTTCGTTCCGTCCTATTTTATGGCAGTGAAACATGGCCGATAAGAGTATAGGATATTCGTAAGCTACTAGTTTTCGATCATAGGTGTCTTCGAAGCATTGCCCGTATATCCTGGGACCACTGAGTAAGTAATGCAGATGTTAGGAAACGGGTACTAGGTAAGGATGGTAAATGGATTGATGAAGTAGTGAAACGTCATCAGTTGAGATGGTTGGGACACGTGTTACGTATGTCTAATCACCGATTGCCCCGACATGCGATGTTTTATGGTGTATGAGTAGGTTGGAAGAAAGCTAGGGGCGGCCAGACCAAAACGTGGCACAAATCCATGAAGTCACTGACAAGTTGACTGAGCCATACCGGTAGGTGTAGACTACCTGGTTGAGATCCGCAAGATGATAGCAATCGATGGTTAAAGACCTTGAATGGCATGGCTCAAAATCGTTTGCAGTGGTAAAGATGCATCCGCTCTTTGTGTTCTCTCCAGTTCCAATCTTCTAAATTCTTCATGTCCCTATCTTTTTTTCTCTTTCCAGATTTATTTCACTGGATTACACTCCTTCAATAACAACTTTAAACCCTAATTTTTCGGATTACTGCTTATACTCTTACTATCTACACCACCATGGGATTTGAATCGACAACTGCATCTCTGTGCTAATGTGGTATGGCAACTCGAACTGATGTATGTATGTACGAAGTCCTACGTTGTGAGTGTAACTTCGCTAATCCCTTTTCGGTCATTCTCCATAGTGATTTCCACTTCTTATATTAGAATTTTCGCGTCTTAAACCTGGTTCACATAGTCATCTTGAGCTTGCTGAGATTTTAGCATCACAAAGGAAAGTTGTATTAAACTTCCGTGACTTCAGTTTCACCTTGATCACCATCATGTGATGATCTGAAGCCATTTCAGCCGCCCTCTTTATTCGTACATCTTCGATGAACCTTCTGAATTTGTTATTGATACAGATATGATTGATATGATTCTCCGTAGTGTGGTCCAGTGAAACCCATTAAGCTTTGTGCGTGTATATGTAGTGGGAAATGTTACTGCCCATGACCATGTTGTTGAAGGCACATATATGTGGCTATCTTTCACCATTCTCGTTCCTTCCTCGTACTCTATGTCATCCTATAATGTCTTCATACCTCATGTCGTCCGTAGCGACCTTGGTCAAGTTTGCAAGTGTTGAGATTAACGATGCTATCCAAAATAGGTGCAGGAGATTTCGAGCCTATTATGTAGGGGTTGAAAGCTCTACGTTTCACCCAATAAGCTACCATTTTTCCCAGTCTAGCTATCAATACACATGTACCAGTTTACCTAGTTATTTTTTAGTGTCTATTTAAAGATACCTATATAGTTTTGGAAATCACATCACTTTTCCATGTGTACATTCGTCCAATGCCCGTTTACATCAACCCTCCATGAAATCGTAATAAAAACTGTAAAGCTCTCTGAAAACAATCCATATCGTAGATTTTCATTAAATTGATTGTTAATGAATGAATTATTTGACGTTGTTGACTATTGTCTATACAGGGTTATAGTGGAAATAGAAAGCTGTTGGATATTATCTTATTCAAAAACGTCTTTGAGTGTCCTATTCTAAAATATCCTATTTGAGAGGATTACAGAAAGTTGCACCATGCCTAAACACCGTATTATTGGGTGGAAATGAATCTTTTACTTAGAAATACTTCTCTTTGACTTGCAGTACTTATATCTGTTGTGTAAAGATAGGGATTAAATTCAATTTTCACAAAGTTAAGTATAAATTCAGCAATGTTTTGTTTTTCTGTATTTATCCATCGTTAAGTTGCTAAGAAAATCTCTCTAAAATCCAGCTTTACTGATGACAGAGTTCAATAAAAGCAAACTTAATCACTTCATAAGTCCTTTATCTCATTTACTTCAACATCTATTTGTGCCAAAACGTGGCACAAATCCATGAAGTCACTGACAATTGGACTGAGCCATGATGGTAGGTGTACACTACCTGGTCGGGATTCGCGAGACGATAGCAATCGATGGTTAGAGACCTTGAATACCATGGCTCAAAATCGTTTGCATTTGCGCAGGTGCATCCACTCTTTGTGTTCTACCAAATTCTAATCTTCTGACTTCATGTCCCTATCTTTTTTCTCTTTCCAAATCTATTTCATTGGATCATACTCCTTCAATAACATCTTTAAACCCTAATCCTTCACATAATACTTGTACTTTTACTACCTCTATCACTATGGAGTTTGAATCGACAACTGCATCTCTGTGCTAATGTGGTATGGCAACTCGAACTGATGTACATATGTGCGAAGTTCTACGTTGTGACTGACTGACTGAACATCTATATCTATTGTTAGCGTGGAATTAGTTATATTTGTCTTAACTTATATTAGTATAAAATGGAATGTCGTTCTGTCACACTTGACGTCTGGACGGTATAGCAATCGACTATAAACAACATAAGGAATATCACAGATATAAATTATTTATTGTTTTATCGAATTATGCTTCATAGATTGTTTTAGGTAATAAAAATACATCATTCCACAGCATATAACGTGAATACTCATTCAACAAAATAGTCTAAACAATTATTCAGTACGTTATCCGACAACTTACTGTGATATAAATCGAGCAACTTGAGATAAGCCTATATATGTACATATTCTACTTATTATAAGTCGATTTGTGATTATCTGATAAGCTGTTCAAGGTCGTCAATATATTTTAGGTTTGTCGATTAAGTTTTTGTTTTAAGGGAAGAAAATAGCAATTTATTAGTAATTCATGGTTTTAAACGGTGATTAATCACACCTCTTAGTCTCTGTATGAGGAATAAAGTTCTATAGCCTTATAATCTAATATTTCGGAAGGGGTTTTGTGGAGAATTTAGTATTTTCATAGTTGAAATCATGAGTCAATTGAAGCTAGACCACCATGGAAAACCTGGAAGCACTGGACGGCCGTCTCGTCCTATTGTGAGACTCCTCATTCGTGTGCATCCACAATCCCGCTTGCGAGATTCAAATACAGGGCCTTCGTTTCCGCGTGCGAACGCTTAACCTCTAGACGACCTTTAAGCCGGCATCCAACATGAATCAAGGACTCATCTACTTAGCCATTTGTTAAAAGTTTAGTTATCTTTTTAAAGCAGGAATTATCAAGACATTCATTTTATTGAGTATATATTGCAAACAGTAATTGACCAATCGAGTTTTAAATATCAATAATCAAGAGACTACAAACCCTTAAAATTAATTCTGCTAAATAGTTGTTTTAGTCAGTCAGTCAGTCAACCGTTACTGCTACCTTGACATGGTGGTCGGGCTTGCCTATCGTGATGAAACAACCGAGCTATACTGGCTGAAACAATCGTTCCTCAAGGTCCTACCATGCCAGACATATCGGTTGAAGAGCGGTAAGACTAAAAGCAGCAAACCCAAGGTCCGAAGGCGAAGTCGTACTGCTGACTGTACAGAGGTGTGACAGCAGTAAGGTGTTTCCTTCAAACAACTAGCATAACAGCGATGCTGCCTTCCCACAAGGAGGAGTGGTGTTAGAAAAGGTCGACCCTAAAAATGCACACTTCACCCTATCCCACGGATATCCGTCTCCGGATGTAAGGTCCCAACAAGTACGGAGATAACACACAAACTACTTACAAAATGGTCGTGTGTGATCGACCTCAAGCGGTTGTCCCTTGGGCACTGCGGTCACGCTCTCAGATCATAAAGACCACTTCTAACCCAATTTCCTTTTCAGGTACCTCTAGAAGAACCCTTCCACGGTGTGGGAACCCGGGAAGTGATAACTGCCCTCTTATCTCTAACAGCACTCAAGACCACTGTATTCATAATCAAGTTGTTTTAATACTTACTAAAACCTCACAATTTTGTCAGTAATGAAATATACAATAATTTGTTTTACATTTTCAATGTTGTAATTGGTCTCATCTATATGTGCCTTATTTTCTTCTTCTTCTCCTTATACACTAAACATTTGTCAGTCAGTCAACATTACTCCAATTAATTCATTGACAAGATTAAAAACAACTTGGTATCATCGTTTAAAAGGGAATTATACAATAATTGATAATACAGATTTTGCTTATTGTCGTACATTACCATTGGAGATACCTACAATTGCATTTAAAATGTCTGTAAGTGCATTGCTTGTTATGTATTAAATTATTCTGTTAATCATTATTATTCACTCTATATAATGCCTCCAAATGCCCTGGTACGGCCGAGAGTGGGGAGAGTCCGCTCTCCCTCTTCAAATGCTCTCACATGGCCACGCGTATATAGCCTCTGCCAGCGAAGTCCTACTCACTGACTTCTCGCACCACGGGTGTTGTTTACGAAAGTGAGAGGACGAAAAGCGAATGTCCGGCGCTTTAACCGGGTTGGTGGACACGGAAAGTTCACCTAGGGAAGTTGGAAAACCGTGATTCCAAACTAATAGTGCACATGGGTTCCAGGATCCTATAGGAACAAATGGCATATGAATCAATCGTTGTTCACCGTCTACCATGGAACTGCATCTCCTCACGACGTTCCACTGCCTTGTGGGTCAGACCTTTAGGTCAAAGGCTCCTGGTGTGGCCCCTTAATAAAACCACCTGCTTCAGTTTGGGCATCTGGGCAGTATCACAGTCTTCACACAAATGAAATGAGATTTGTGCGGTGCATATATATCTGGTGATTCATACGCCATTTGTTCCCTCAGGATACTGGATCCCATGTCCACCATTAGTTTGGAATCAGGGTTTTCCAACTTCCCTAGGTGAACTTTCTGTGTCCATTAACCCAGTTAAAGCGCCGGAAATTCGCTTTTCGTCCTCTCACTTTCGTAAACAACACCCGTGGTGCGAGAAGTCAGTGAGTAGGACTTCGCTGGCAGAGGCTATATACGCGTGGCCATGTGAGAGCATTTGAAGAGGGAGAGCGGACTCTCCCCACTATGGACCGTACCAGGGCATTTGAGGGCAGAAAGTATGAAAAACATCATGTATTTCTTTATGACATGAAAATATAAATTTTTCATAGTCGAGCATCAATCTCTTGATACAAAAGTTAAATTATGTTCGATACAAAAATTCATCTGATCTTATTCGAGATCAATTTTGTTTTCTTCATCACTCCATATAGCTTCCATGTATATTTGTATATACCCTAATCTATTCCTTGACAACATAACGCTTTGGTCGATATGTCCAAATCTGTTCATAAATATATATAGAGAGAAAGAGAGATCGCAGAAGTGTTGATAAATTATTCAATGCATCACAAGTAAACCATTTGTGTATTAGTTAATAGTAAAAACTAATCAATTTTCTTTTATGTTATCTATACCAATTGCACATGAAGTAGTAATGTAAAAGCACAATGTGTTTCTTTGAATATATACAATCTCATATATTATTCACAATGACTCTTTCTTATCAACAAAAAGTATTTTAAATTGCACATTAAGCTGATAATTGACACCAGCCTCTCTATTCTGATTGGTTTTAGATTTTTTTCACTGATAACCGGTTACATTAGTGTTGTGTTTTGCCCCTGTCAGTTATCAGGTGACAAAGTCACCAATCAGAATACCGACTTATGTGACCTTGTTATTATGCTAAACCAATGACTAGGCCCCCAAATACCCTGATGCGGCCGAGAGTGGGGAGAGTCCGCTCTCCCTCTCGAAATGCTCTCACGTGGCCACGCGTATATAGCCTCTTCTAGGGAAGTCCTACTCACTGCCTTCCCACAGTGGCGGGGATGTTGTTTACGAAATTGAGAGGATGAAAAGCGAATGTCCGGCGCTTTAACCGGGTTGGTGGACACGGCGAGTCCACCTAGGGGAGTCGGAAAGCCTTGATTCCAAACCAATGGTGCACATGGGCCCCAGTATTGTGAGGGAACAAATGACGTATGAACCAACTGTTGGTGACCGGCTACCATGTGACTGCATCTCCTCACGAAGCTCCACTGGATCAGACCTTTAGGTCAAAGGCTCAGGGTGTGGCCCTCTAAGAAAACCACCTGCTTCAGTTTGGGCACCTGTGCAGTATCACAGCTCTCACACAAATTAAATGAGATTTGTGTGGCGCATATTTATCTGGTGCTTTTTGTACCAATATTTATGTGTTTAAATAAATAAATAAACAACCAGCCTTAGCAGCCTTGCGTCAACTCCTAAATCCTTATTGGTCCTCAAAATAGTGACTTCTCGCCTAGACTTGTCTGCTTGAGTCCAGAATACAAATATCAGCCTCCGCTATATGAATCTCATATTTCACTCACACGTAGTTAATATAAAGATAAACCAGATCACAGCACACCATAAAATGAAAAATAATAATTGTACAAGATCAAGCCAAAAACAACTGTGAGTTTTGGATACTGTAACTGATAAATTGATAATAACTTAAGGATACTAAATCGTATAATAGTAACCAACAGGTCAACTGAAGGCTTATGATAGGTTATATATATATATATATATATATATTGACTTGGAATACTCAGATGACACAGTCCTGTTTGGCGAAGACGCTGATAAAATCTAGAGTCTTTTGGTAACACTGGGCAACAATGTCAGGATGTTTGAGATGCGTTTCTCCCCCTTTAAATGCAAGTTGTTTCTTCAGAATTGGCCTGCATCAACACCTGAACTAAGGATAGGGAGTGAAGTAGTCGAACGCGTCGACAACTTCACTTATCTTGGAAGTCTGATCAACCCTAATGGGTTGGTGTCTGACGAAATCTCAGCACGGATTCATAAAGCTCGTTTGGCTTTTCCCAACTTACGTCACCTATGGTGAAGACGAGATATCCGTCTATCAATTAAGGTACGAGTATACTGTGCAGCAGTTCGCTCTGTTCTACTTTACGGCTGCGAAACGTGGCCATTAAGAGAAGATACTTGTAAGTTACTAGTATTTGACCACAGAGACTCTGGGTGACATGTCTCAGAATCGATCACAATGGCGCAGGTGTATACACTCTTTATCTTCCCTTAAACCTTGAGGTTAAAATTGCTTCATATCTGTCTTCCTTCCTATACTTAGATCCCTGTATACAACCTTTCTTTTATAGATTACCTCCACTAAATTAACTACTTCTATGAATTCGGTGTTCATCTTGTTGTGTTAACGAGGTATGGCAACTTGGACCGATGCATATATGTGCCTGGTCCTACGTTGTATGTGATTGACTGACTGATATATAGTTACTTGACAGTTATACAGTAAGAATATATATAATGACAGTCTACAAATAGTTGCTGGAAGTTACCCATAATTTAATCTTCTCCATATACAGCAATTCGGTTTGGTTTACTAACTATTTATCTTCTCGTTTAGTCGTTGTATTACTTTTCTTGTTCATTTCATGCTCGATTATCCCGTCAATTATCATGATTACTCATTTGCGTCAAAGCGTAACAAATCAAAAGGGAATTTTGTGTCTATTTAACATTTTCCTTTCGGTTCGTTTCCCGGTTTCTGACTGACTCTATAAGTCACAAATTCAAAACTTAAGTGATCAATTAGATTTATTATTATTTAGATACATAAAGATTGGTACAAGGGTACACCAAATACAAATGCGCCACACTTCGTCATTCGATTTGCGTGAGGGCTGGAATATTGCACGGACACCCAAACCGAGGCAGGTGGTTTTCCTAGAGGGCCACTCCCTGAGCCTTTGACTTGAAGGTCTAATCCACAAGGCGATGGAGTAACGTTAGGGGATGCAGTCCCATGGTAGCTGGTAACCAACAATAGGTTCATATGCCATTTGTGCCTTCAGGATCCTGGGGCCCATGTGCACTATTGGTTTGAAATTAGGGTTTTCCAACTCTCTTAGGTGGGCTTTCCGTGTTAACAAACCCAGTTAAAGCGCTGGACATTCGCTTTTGATCCTCTGGATTTCGCAAACAAACGCCCTCCGCGAGAAGGCAGTGAGTATGACTTCCATGAATCAGTTAGACTAGTATGGTAATACCCAATTGGTTCCAAGGTAAACAATCGATAAAAAGTGGAATACGCTTGTTTCCAATTAATAGTGCCTTATGTATAATTAAGCCACTAGAATATTATAAAATTACACTTGATATGTTTTCAAATAAATAGAAAAACTGTTGTCAATGAAGAATACAAATTTTATGTAGAGTTTTAGCAAACGTAAAATTATTTCATGTAAAAGTGATTCAATTAATGTATACTGATTTGTTTAACAACAAAAATAAACTTCTGAAATAGGACTATCCAGATCTGAAATAGGAGACTTTCGTTTCATCTGATTATTCAAATCACCTAAACCCAAGTCCACTTATGAATTAATGTATTACTTATGAGTAGTGTAGTCATTTCATGTTTGTGAATTGAGGCAATATCGAGGCAATACGGACAGTATGCACGTATGCCAATAAGAGACTGACCAGTTGCAGTCCTAAAACATCAATGGGAAGATTCAAACAAACAATACTAAGTGAATTTAAACTTCACCTCATTGTACAAGCAAGTGGCTATCAGGACTCAGTAGCTGAGTGGATAACGCGATGGCGTTTGAAGCAAAAGGTACTTGGTTCGAGTTCCAGAGTGAACATCAACACTGAGATGCAAGTACATCCAGTTGACGAGTCCCAAATAGGATGAAACGCGCGTCCTGGATTCCACTATCCATCTTTGCTTATAATGCTTGTGAATTAGGGCATTATCGAGGCAATACGCACCATATGCACATATGCCAATTAGAGACTGACCAGTTGCAGTCCTAACACATCAATGGGAAGATTCAAATAAACAATAGTAAGTGAATTTCATATTTTCTTGTTGTATTTCTTTTTTTTAGGTAATTATATTTCGCGATTACTTTGAAGGACACCGATTTCCAATTTTATCATTTTATTATTCAAATTCATTAGTTCACAGTAAAAATTCCAATTTATACAAGCATTATCCACCTTATTCATTGACTGCTACTACTGCTACTAATACTAATACTACTACCACTACTTCCCCGGTTTCAATGCCATTAGTACCCCGATTCGGTGTATGGATATTAAGATCTGGTAATTTATTAACAGATATTAATATTAATCAACTTATTGATTGTAATGATCAATTATCCACATCCAATCAACAAAGATTATTTATAAAACATATTAAATTATCATTTAGTGATCATTTAAATGAATTATTCAAAGATAGAAATATTGCCAAATCAACAGAACAAACTTTCCAAGAATTTTATATTCCTTTCCAAGAAGATTCCTTGAAAGACTTATGCTCTGCTGATGATTATCCGTCAATAACAACATCAGATCATTCAAATAATGATCATCATAATGCTGATATTGCAAAGTCTTCAGAACAGAACGGTTTTATTCCATCTTTATTTACAACAGATATATATAAAATGAATCAACATTATGAGAATTGGTTAATACCTAAGCATAATCATATTAAACAATCATGGTTACAATTAAAAAATCTTATACAATTACCACAAATTTATACACCAAATGTCGAGATTTTCAATGAGTTTACAAATACTACTAATAATAGTAGTAGTAGTATGAATAATACTACTAATTATGATTCTTCAGTAGTAGTTAGTGGTCATCAATCATTGAATAATGTTGGAACTGCAACAACAACTACTACTAATACTACTACCAATAGTAATGATAATCTACTATTTATGAATTGGGATACATTATCTACCGATTCATTAAGTAGTGATCGTGAAAAGAAATATTCCAACATATTTTTAAGATCAAAATCAAAACAACAAATGGATCATTTAATGATTAATAAACGTTTATCAACAAGATCTGATTGGCGTAAATTTAGTTTTTCTAATTTACTTAAAAGTGATGGTGATGATTATCATAATAACAGACATAACAACGTCATTCATAATAATCATACTAATACTACTAATAATAATAAAAGTAGTAGTAGTAATAATATACGTAATAGTATAAGTCAATCATTTAGTAGAAATTATTCATATTTATATTTATTAAATAAAAAGAAATTAGATCATTTTGCATTTCAATATAGTCCACATAGATCTGATTGGTATGATTATTTATTATCAACAAATTGGTTAGATTTATTATTGTTTATATTAAAACAAGCAACACAATTAAGTCAATTAATTAATCAATATTCAATCAAACCAATGGATAATTATAATGGAACAATTATATTATTAAGTGGACCAGATAGTGGTCGAAATTGGCAACCAATTTTAATGAGTCTTGTACAGGTAAGATTATGTTATATAGATGTATATATATATATATATATATATATACTCTCATATGGCCATGCGTATATAGCCTCTGCCAGGGAAGTCCTACTCTCCGCCTTCTCGTGGCGGGGATGTTGTTTACGATATTGAGAGGACGAAAAGCGAATATCCGGCGTTTTAATCGGGTTGGTGGATACGGAGAGTCCACGTAGGGGAGTTGGAAAACCCTGATTCTAAACCAATAGTGCACATGGGCTGGCTCCAGTATCCTGAGGGAACAAATGGCGTATGAATCAATCGTTGGTCACCGGATACCGTGGGACTGCATCTCTTCACGATGCTCCACTGCCTTGTGGATCAGACCTTTAGGTCAAAGGCTCCGGGTGTGGTCCCTTAAGAAAACCACCTGCTTCAGTTTGGGCACCTGGGTAGTAACACAGCCCACACACAAATCAAATGAGATTTGTATGGCGCATATGTATCTGGTGCCCCTTTGTAACAATATTTATGTGTTCAGATAAATAAATAATGTTATATAGATATACAATAAATGTTGGCCATTTGATTTACAGTATAATTATAAAACTATGATTTTGTTTATAGTCAACCGTAGATGCTGCTTTGATTTAGTGGTCGGATACATATCTAGCGTGATAACTCAGTCGAGCTATATTGTCTAGAACAATCATTCATTTAGATCTTACTATGGTAGGCAAGTTGGCTGGAAATCGTTAAGATAAATTAGCGTACTCGTGGTCGGAGGACAAAGTTATGCTGTTGACTGTATCACAGTGTGATGTCTATAAGATACCTTTATCAGACAATCCGTATTTGTAACGATGCTGCTGTGTTCCTATAACAGAAGGAGGGGTTGGTAAAGGTCATCCCTGTAATCAATACCTCAACTCTCCCCATAGATTTCCGTCTCTTGTAGTAGAGCCAATAAAGTACGGAGCTAACACATCAATAGGTCCTCACATAAAATACCGTCTGTGACTGGCTTTAAGCAGTTATCTTTTGGGGTCGACGTTCACTCTCTGTAAGTCATCGAAACCACCCGTTAAACCGGCTCCATCTTCAGATTCCTCAAGAAAACCATCCTTTCATCGTGTGAAGAATCAAGAAGTGGCTACCGCATATACACACCTAAAAGTACTGTGGAACATCCTAACTGACTATCTACTCTACTAAGTCGGAATTAAATGGTTCACTTTTGCTTAAAACCAATTATTTTTCATTCTAGTTCGACCATCTATCATCCACTGTGTTCAGTCATCTGACTTCCGCCGTGAATCAGTCAGTCAGTCAGTCACAACGTAGAACTTCGTACGTACGTACATCAGTTCGAGTTGCCATACCACATTAGCACAGAGATGCAGTTGTCGATTCAAATCCCATAGTGGTAGAAGTAGTAGGAGTATAAGCATTATGTGAAAGATTAGGGTTTGAAGATGTTACTCAAGGGGTGTAATCCAGTGAAATAAATTTAGAAAGAGAAAAAGATAGGGACATGAAGAATTTAGAAGATTGGGACTGGAGAGAACACAAAGAATGGATGCACCTTCGCCATTGCAAACGATTTTGAGCCATGTCGTTCAAGATCTCTAACCATCGGTTGCTATCATCTCGCGAATCCCAACCAGGTAGTCTACCCCTACCAACATGGCCCAGTCCACTTGTCAGTGACTTCATGGATTTGTGCCACGTTTTGGTCTGGCCACCCCTAGCTTTCTTCCAACCTACTCCTACACCATGAAACATTGCACGTCGGGGCAGTCGGTGATTAGACATACGTAACACATGTCCCAGCCATCTCAACTGATGACGTTTCACTACTTCATCAATCGATTTGCCATCCCTACCTAGTACTCGTTTCCTAACAAATGCATTACTTACCCGGTGGTCCCAGGATGTACAAGTAATGCGTCGAAGACACCTATGATCGAACACTAGTAGCCTACGAATATCCTATACTCTTACCGACCATGTTTCACTGTCATAAAGAAGGACGGAGCGAACTGCTGCACAGTAAACCCGTCCTTTGGTTGCTAGACGGATATCTTGCCTACGCCATAAATGACGCAAGTTGGCGAAAGCTAGACGAGCCTTCTGTATCCGTGCTGAGATTTCGTCACATACCAGACCACAAGGGCTGATGAGACTCCCAAGATAAGTGAAGTGGTCTACACGCTCAACTACTTCACTCCCTATCATTAGTTCAGGTGTCGCTGCAACCCAATCCTGAAGTAACATTTTGCACTTCGAGGGAGAGAATCGCATCCCGAACATGCCTGCATTGTTGCTTATAGTGGTCAGACGACTCTGCATGTTGTCAGCGTCTTCACCGAGTAAAACTATGTCGTCGGCGTATTCTAAGTCAACAAGTGAATCTCCCGGTAAAAGTTCAACTCCTGGAGGTTTAGCTGATGAAAGTGCTATCTCTAAAAGTATGTCAATGACAAAGTTAAACAAGAATGGGGAGAGTGGACAGCCCTGACGAACGCCACTTGAGGTAATCAGTTCTGATGACAGTTCGCTATAGGCTCTAACTCGACCAGTTGTGTTCGAGTAGAGAGCCTTTATGAGGTTAATGTACTTCTTTGGTACTCCTTTCAGTGACAAACACTGCCATAGAACCTCACGATCAACAGAGTCAAATGCCGCCTTAAGGTCAAGAAATACTACTATTGTGGGACGTCTGAATTTGTGTCTATGTTCTAGGACCTGACGTAGGGTAAATATCTGGTCTATACAACCACGTCCAGGTCGAAAACCAGCCTGGTTTTCTCTAGTCTGCTCTTCACAAGCTTTGGTTAGGCGACCTAGTATTATTGAAGCTAATATTTTAGACACTATATTAGTCAAACTGATCCCTCTGTGATTGTCACAGGAGGACTTTTGTCCTTTCTTATAGACTGGCACAATCAGCGATTGGGACCAGTCAGATGGAATTACGTCCAGTTCCCAGATTCTACCTAAGACCTCAGTCAATCTCACTGCTAGTACTGGACCACCATCCTTAAAAATCTCAGGGATCAACCTGTCAACCTGCTGCTCTCCCTCGCTTCAGATTTCCTATAGCTTTTTCAACCTCACAGAGGGTTGGAGGACTTACCTCAATTTGCCATTCAGGACGAGTGGGGATGGCGGGTAATTGAAGTGTGGCTGAAGGCCAGTTGAACTGATCCCTAAAGTGTTCTGCCCATCGATCCAATCTCCTAGATTGAGAATGAATAATATGCCCATCTTTATCTGAGATGGTTTCACTGATATTCGTGTTCCTAATACCGGTTTCTTTAACGAGTCTGAATAGCTGCCTACTGTTACCTATTGCCGCTGCCTTTTCCATCTCTCTTGCTTTCGCTACCCACCACTGTTCACGGTCATTACGTAGGCTTCTTATAAGCCTGCGCTTAAGTTGACTCCGCTCTTCGTTATGTTCAGAGCCAGGTGGGATGAGTTTACGAGCATCTATCAGTGCGGTAGATGCTGCCGAGATCCATTGTTTCTCCCTAACGTTATGGTTTACCTTACTAGCGGATATCACTGCTGTTTCCACAGCTTTTCGGATGTCATTCCACGCTGCTTCGGGGTGGACACAACTTACATGGCTGCCTAACTGTTTTTCTAGTAGTTCCTGAAATATATTCTTAGCTTGCTTATCATTAAGTAGAACCCTTAGAGGCTTCCCTGCAGTGTCTTTCCTACGACCAGTAAGACGCAGACAGATACGTGCTCGCACTAGAGCATGATCTGAATCTAAACATGTGCCCCAGAATGAGCGACAGTCTTCTATCGAACCCCTCCATCGGTGGCTGATAGCGATGTGATCTAATTGGGTCCAACGTTGGGATGAATTCGGGGGTCGCCATGTCAAAAGATGTTTTTCCTTATGCTTAAAGTTAGTATTTGCAAGAAATAGGCGGTTATCTGAGCATAGCTGCAACAGACGGTCGCCATTATCTGTTCTTTTCGCCATGACACCATAAGATCCACCCAGGTGTCTTTCCCTTTCACTTACTTTACCTACTTGAGCATTAAAGTCACCTGCTACTATTACTACATCAGAACGCCTAGCTTCTCGGAGAAGGTCAGAAAGTTTCCTGTAGAACTCATCTTTTATATCATCTGAGCTGCAGTCAGTGGGAGAGTAGGCAGAGACGACGAAGAGACAACGACGAGTTTCCCTATCTTTCCGGGTCCTTACTGATCCGTTTAGTCGGACAGCGCATAGATGACTGTCTACTGGGATCCAGTCTAAAAGAGCTAGTTCTGCCCTAGGACTTAATGCTATACCTACTCCAGCGAGGCCACGGGAAGCAGCATCAGTGCTTCCAGATACACGAAGCGTGTATCGAGATGGTTCTTTATTTTGATTAGGTGCGGTCAAATGAATGACATTACTCGGATCTTGTATGCGCGTTTCGGAGACGCAGCACACATCGATGGTGTAAGATTCTAGAGTCCTAGCTAAGGAAGCCTGTTGTCCTATTTGGCACAATGTTCGGACATTAAAAGTTCCTACATGTAGTTTAGAGCGTGGTTTCAGGAGACCAGGAATAACGTTCTGTGTACTCGAATCGTTTGCCCTAGCGGTGCGAGGTGATAAAAGGACGTGAGAAGGGTTAGTCGTGGAGATAACAGAGTTATTAGGTGTAGGAAGGATTTGAAAGTGACCAATTTGGTCTCGTGTGCAGTTAAGGGTATGAAGGCTAGTATCACTTCCCGGCTGCCCACACCGTGGAAGGGTATTTTTTGAGGGACCTGAAAAAGAAGTTGGATTAGTGTTGGTCTTAACGACCTGGGAGCGTGACCGCAGTGCTCAAGGGACATCTGCTTGAGGCCGGTCACGCACGGTCTTTTTGTGGGGGATTTTTGACGTGTTAGCTCCGTTCTTCAAAAGCCCTTACCGCCGGAGACGGAAATCCGTGGGATAAGGCGAGGTGTGCATTTTTAGGGTCGACCTTTTCTAACCCCAACCCTCCTTGTGGGAAGGCAGCATCGCTGTCATGCTGGTTGTCTGAAGGAAACACCTCTGTACAGTCAGCAGTACGACTTCGCCTTCGGACCTTGGGATTGCTGCTTTTAGTCTCACCGCTCTTCAACCGACCTGTCTGGCATGGTAGGACCTTGAGGAACGATTGTTC
>NW_017386011.1:308222-319280 GCF_000237925.1 Schistosoma mansoni | reverse complement strand
TAAAAATTCGTCTATATTTCGAAATGTTTCATGAAATTCTATGTCTCACTAACGCCTGTTACCCCTCGACCAGGAGCTATCCATCCTTTTCATGTCTACTTCCAATTTCTGACGTAGTGTAATCTTCGGCCTTCATCTTTTGCTTTTCACTTCACGATTCCAAGTTAGTGCTTGTTTCGTGATGCAGTTTGGTGATTACCATAATATATGTTCTATCCACTTTCAATGCCTTTTCCTAATTTCTTTCTCATCTGGAATATCGTCTGTCCTCTCCCACAGAAGGCTGTTGCTGATGTTATCCGGCCAACGGATATTGAATATCTTGCGTAGACAGCTATTTATAAATATTTTGACATTTAACTGGTTATATTATTGGCAATATAATTCAGATCCTATAAATGTATGTTAATATATTTATACATGTAATCAGATTATGTTTTTGTTTTAAAATTCTATTTTTAAAATTTTTTGGTTCTGTTATATCGATTGAGTGTGGGTGCCTTGTGATGACTCCCGCCAATTAGAGAAGAGTGAATGATCGATCAGAGCAATGATACACGGAAACCGTATGAGCAGTCTTGAGTACTTATTGGTCCTGCTATCTGCATAGCCTAGACCAACCAGTTAAGTCCAGAACACCAATAACAGCCTCTGAAATATGAATCACTGTTCTCAAACATATTGGGTTTACATACCAATCAAAGTGACCACATCGTATCATAAAATAAAAAATAATATTTGTACAAGATTTAGCCAAATGTGGCTGTGAATAGGGGGAAAAGTAATTAATGGACTAGGGATAACTCAAGAATGGTAAATCGTATAATACTAGTCTATACATCAAACAAAATTATAATAAGAGGAACACGAATATTAATAGTTTAGCTACTTAAAAACTATACAATAGGAAATATACATATCATACTGCTCTATAAACAGTCTTAAAAAGTTACCATTCCTAAGTCTCTATGAGATATAGCATTTTCTAATCATTTGATTTAACCTATTTTTTCATAGTTGAAAGCGTGAGTCAATTGAAGCTAGACCACTATGAAAAACCTGATAGCACTGGACGTTCGTTTCGTCCTATTATGGGACTCCTCAGTAGTGTGCATCCACGATCCCGCACTCGCAAGCGAGATTCGAACCCAGGACCTACCAGTCTCGCGTCAGAGCACTTAACCGATAGACCGTTAATCTGGCCGGCATCCAATGGTGTTAATGTCTAACTTCAACTGATCCACGAAGTTGAGCAACCGTTCATCAATTGTCATCAGTGAGTTCCTATCTCACAACGGACGTCGTTTGAACTCCACTGGTCACTGCTTCTCACTAGAATTCTATGATGTACTTCTCGACTTTCAACTATGAAAATACTAAATCTCCACAAAACCCCTTCTGACTATTTTTTTGCATTAACCTGTGTATTACTTATCAAATTTGTAACGTATTCAGTTTCTTTGTGAAGTTTTTTTTATTTTTAATCTTTTATGTTCTGTATACATGAAATTATAATTTGGCAAGGACTATTCTATGAATGAAACAAAATTTTAAAGATTGTAAGCAAAGATGGATAGTGACGAGCAGTGGAATTCAGTTTCACGCGCGTTTCGTCCTGTTTGGGACTTTTCAGCTGGATGTACCTGCATCTCAGAGTTGATATTCACTCTGGGACTCGAACCCAGTATCTTTTGCTTCAAACGCCATCGCGTTATCCACCCTCCATTTTAATGAAAGTAGAATTCGAATGATTCCGTCTAATTCATTAGAATTTAGGTATACATTCATTTGAATGGCTAATGTAAAGGTATTTATCTATATATATCAAATTCCCTAACAGTTAATCTCCATAGTTCATCTATAATAATAAAAGTTATATGTCCAAATGAATTCAAACTATAATCAATGAAGAAATTGAACGTTGCAGTGAAAACGAAATGACTAAAATCCATAGATAGATAGATAGATAGATAGATAGATAGATAGATAGATAGATAGATAGATAGATAGATAGATAGATAGATAGATAGATAGATAGATAGATAGATAGATAGATAGATAGATAGATAGATAGATAGATAGATAGATAGATAGATAGATAGATAGATAGATAGATAGATAGATAGATAGATAGATAGATAGATAGATAGATAGATAGATAGATAGATAGATAGATAGATAGATAGATAGATAGATAGATAGATAGATAGATAGATAGATAGATAGATAGATAGATAGATAGATAGATAGATAGATAGATAGATAGATAGATAGATAGATAGATAGATAGATAGATAGATAGATAGATAGATAGATAGATAGATAGATAGATAGATAGATAGATAGATAGATAGATAGATAGATAGATAGATAGATAGATAGATAGATAGATAGATAGATAGATAGATAGATAGATAGATAGATAGATAGATAGATAGATAGATAGATAGATAGATAGATAGATAGATAGATAGATAGAATAACGTCTAAAGTTATGACATCATGTCAAATTAATAGTTTAGTTCTTAGGTGACTTTTAATGCCTATCATGTTATCATCACTTTGTTTGTTGACTTGATGACAGATTGAGTCGTTTAATTAGTATTGTCTCAAACGAAGACTTAGTAAGGAAAACTTTTTTTGTTATTTTATACAAAATTACATAGTACATGCTCTCTCTTTTCCTTCGTCTTCTTTTTATTCCAATCTTCTACTGATATGGATTCTATTTCCAATCGCTGCTATAAATACTACTTATTTCTGTCTGTATAAGTAGTGCACACCATAGTATGCTTATAAAAAAAAGTTAACATCTAATCAGTTTTCATCTATCATTCATTCACTTATGAGAAGATATCAAAAAGGAGATAAATCATCGAATAAAAATAGTACCAAAACAAATTTTCCTTACTGTATTCATTAATGATAGTTCATTTCCAATAAACAAATATAAAGATTTTTTATATATAGTTGATATCATGAGTCAATTGAAACTAGACCACGGTGGAAAACCTGGAAGCACTGGACGGCCGTTTCGTCCTATTGTGGTCTAGCTCCAAATTGACTCATGATTTCAACGATATATTGAAAGATTTACTAAAACTCTCCACTAGAAACCCCCTTATCATGTGCTCACTAGTGACTGCCTCCATGAGATATTTCCTGGAGTTCTAGTGAAAAGCAGTAACCAGTGGAGTTCAACCAGGTCTGTTGGGAGATATCAACTCACTGAAGATATTAGTGAAATGGTTGCTCAACTTCGTGGATGCGCACTGCTGAGGAGCCCCGTGATAGGACGAAACGGCCGTCCAGTGGTTCTAGGTTTTCCATAGTGGTCTAGCTTCAATTGACCCACGCTTTCAACTATAATGATTTTTGCCATCAAATAGATAAGAAGGACTGGAGCGCAAACATTTTTAGGTCAACTGTAGGATTGTTTACCCAAAGACTAATTGTCTCTGAAATACTACAATACCTAGATAATTCCATTACAAATCCAGGACACTAGATGAATATTTCTAAATCTGTTAAACATTAAAAGGTACTCCTAATTGTTAGTCAATAAACATGTTAGTACAATGTATTTCCAAGTAGACAACATACAATGATAATTAATCTGCATTTTTGTTAACATTGACTCACTTTTGATTGTTTTAGTGATATTTTTATTTATAACTATATCTAACCAGATTACTCACGCGAAATTTTTTCACCCGTTGTTAATATTTATAATTGAAATTTCACCACTCATTAAGCCCCCAAATGCCCTGGTACGGCCGAGAGTGGGGAGAGTTCGCTCTCCCTCTCGAAATGCTCTCACATGGCCACGCGTATATAGCCACTGCCAGAGAAGTCCTACTCACTACCTTCTCGTGGCATTACTGTTGTTTACGAAATTGAGAGGACGAAAAGCGAATGTCCGGCGCTTTAACCGGGTTGGTGGACACAGAAAGTTCACCTAGTGGAGTTGGAAAACCCTAATTCCAAACCAAGGGTACACATCTGCTTCAGTATCCTGTGGGAACAAATGGCGTATGAATCAATTGTTGGTCACCGGCTACCATGGGACTGCATCTCTTCACGATGACCCACTGCCTAGTGGACTAGACCTTCAGATCAAAGGCTCGGTGTGTGGCCCCCTAAGAAAACCACCTGCTTCAGTTTGGGCACCTGGGCAGTATCACAGCCCTCACACAAATCAAATGAGATTTTGTTTAAATAATAATAATAACTCATTTTTGCCATATGCACTTCTTGACCAAGATGACTTTGGTAGTGGTTTGGATTCACAAGATTTAGTATATGTATTTTGGTTTATGGACCTACGTTTCATGCTACTCAGGACTCATCATTATTTTGAGACTAAAACTCAATACTTATCTGAGAGATTACCCTCAACCACAATTTCAAAGTATCCTAAGATGTGTATCCTGCGAAGTAATTGTTTCTCGTTGCATCATATTTCCTATAATTAATCATTTTTATTACTATCATTAATGCTACTACGAATTCGGTATGCATCTCACCGTACTGATGTAGTGTGGTAACTTTGAACTGATACACCTAGTTTCAGGCTATTTGTTGCTTTTGACATTGACTGAAAACAGTGATGTACCTAAGTTGCAATAGTATTATTTGTCTACAGTCTTGGTTTTATTCTATTATACAATATTCTTGTCCTATTTTAGAATACATCAGATTATGCTAAACTTATACAAACTATAGATCAATCTACACGACGAATACTTACTCCAATTCTATCACCATTATATTATCCACGATTTTGGATTCATGCATGGTATCGATGGAATCGTTCAACTCGTTTAACTAATGGTGGTGGTTATGCATTCAATGCTGCTTATTATAGAAATCTACTAAGATCAACTATTAGCAATGATCATCATCATCATCAATCAATTATACCTCGTACAAGTACTAGTCCTTATACTGGTTGGTTATCCGATGAATCTATTATGAATGCTTTAAATCGAATTGTTTTACCAGCACCATTTGATAATTTTTATAAAACCTTGTATGAAATAGCAAATTTATGGGATAATGAATATTGGGATACACATCTTGTTGATTGTGAATAAAGAACGATTATAGAATATGTAAACCTATATATGTATGAATAATCTCATTCCCCTTTGCTACTACTATTATTATTTATTTTCTTTATTTGTTCTCAGATGATGATATATGAACTGTTTGCCTATGTTTTTTATTTTTAAAAAACCGCCAAGCAATCTCATAATTTTTGTTTTAATTATTTATGACTTAAACAAAAGGGATTAATCCAGCATTATTGATCTGAACCAGTTTTTATTTCCATAGTGACTTTCTTTTTGATCTTTTTCAATTTTGTACTCCTTTTTTTATTGCTTATTTACCAGTAATTTATTGACTTGTGTTTGTAAATCTAATTTTTTTTAAATAATGCAATAGATCATTATAAACATTATACTGATTAGTTGCAGTCCTAAAACATCAATGGGAAGATTCAAACATACAATATTGAGCGAATTTACACTTCACCCCATTGCACAAGCAAGTGGCTATCAGGACTCAGTGGCCGAGTGGAGAACGCGATGACGTTTGAAGCGAAAGGTATTGGATTCGAGTCCCAGAGTGAACATCAACTCTGAGATGCAGGTACATCCAGCTGACGAGTCCCGAATAGGACGAAACGTGCGTCAAACTAGATTCCACCGCTAGCCACTATCCATCTTTGCTTATAATGCTTGTGAATTAGGGCATTATCGAGGCAATACGCACAGTATGCACATATGCCAATTAGAGACTGACCAGTTGCAGTCCTAAAACTTCAACGGAAAGATTCAAACATACAACACTAAGTGAATTATACTGAATTTGTTTACGGATGAACATGGTTTGCAACAATTCTGTCTGATAAGATCTCGGAATGAATTCAGAAAGCCCAGTTGACTTTTGTCAACTTATGAAGTAGACGATATTTTCAATCTGGCAATGAAAGGATGAGTTTACTGTATATCAGTTCTCTCCGTTCTAGTTTATGAATGTGAAACAAGGGGATTATGAGCAGAGGACATCTGTAGGTCACTAGTATTCGGTTACAGGTGTCTGTGAATCATTTCTCGTTTTTTCAGGGACCATGGAGTGAGGAATTCTGAGTTCAGTCTTATGGTACTAAGTTAACAGGGCAAATGGAATGATGAGATGGTGTATGTTTATCATCTGAAGTGGTTGGCACATGTGTTGTGTGCCCAATCACTGGGTACCTGAACGGTCGATACTATCTGGTGCAGTATGTTGAGACAAAGTCAGGAGTAGGCGAACCAAAATGTGGTTGACTGTTGGTCTAGGCTATGTCGTTGGATATAGGCTACTTGGTATGGGTTTGCCGTAACCAGTTGTTAGATACTTTGACACGGTTCATGATCGTTTACATTGGCACAGGCGCATTCTCTGTGTCTTCATTCCTATCATCTCTTCATACCTTTTTTTTCAACCGTGTTTCCTACTACAACTGTTGTTGTTCTTCCTACTGCTCTGTGATTTGTTTTGAAGTAATTTTATCAGTGTGCTAACGTGGTATGGCAACTTGAACTGATGCACATAGTGCCAGGTTCTGCGTTGCATGCAACTTGTTTTCGAATTCTAAACTACAGATTTGGTAACCAATAAATGTCATAAAACAACATCAGTATTACTTGGCACCCTAAGGAAATTACTTGCGGTGTACTCTGACAGGCTAAAACTCATAGACTGATAGAGCTCATATCCGGTGCATTTTTCGGCTAACTAGAAACGGCAACCCACAAGGAGACCTTCCGCTCATTATTAGAAACTTACTTTCCAGTAAGTAAAAAGCTAAAACGAAACCATCCTTAACGACGCTTCACTATGTAGTGCTAATAACTTTAACGAAGTTATTGTTTACTGCAATCTTGATAAAGTCACCCATTGCCCAAATACTCAAGACACGTAAAGATGCCCTGCTTTTCACCTTGTACAATAAGAATTATTTTACTCATATGTAAGTAGAAAATTTCAGAAACATCAACTCTGACTCCTTTCATAATATGAGATTTACCTGATAGATATGCTGCATATTAACCCAACAGACACACGTAATAGAAATACCTGCACAAATTTAACTAGATAAACTCACTCCGAATAACTTTGAACATAATAAGTGCTACTATCATGGATTTGTGACAAGAACAACCCGTCACCCGTGTTTCTTCATACAAAAGGCAGTGGCAACACACCGAGAGGCGGACTCCCATATCAGGTTGTACGCATGGAACCGGTCAACCAAACGCGCACACATTGTCATCAACTGGCCAGAGGAAATGAACGTAACTCGCTAACCAAGTGCATTCCTACTAGTTTTGAGACAAATTGTTCGTGACGGCTAGCAATATTATGAAGCTTTCTGAGCCAGTTTTCGGGAGACAACTTAACAGCTGACTGACAGCCAGACCGGGTTGGCACAACTCACAGTCACTCCACCATGTAGGAAAGTGACAAACCCCTCGGTATGGACAAAGTAGCGGCCACCGCACTGTGATGACGCACAGAGGGAGGACCACGAAACCTGTTCGGCAACCCGACCAATCAGATGGAACTCACCATAGGTTGACGGACGCTCGGCTACTTTTCAGGTGACTCCAAGAAGAGACCACTAGCATCATTTGTCCCTGGGATTTGACCTCAACTGTCACTACACACAAACACATTAACCACGATGCCTAACTTCACTTCGGCCTAGATTTTGCATCTTCAAAGGTGAGGAAGAGCTCAGCCATTCGATAGAGGGACATTGACCTAAACCTTCCTCCTGGATTATCGGGCAAACTACGGAGCTACCAACGCATACACCCGCCTAATGATAATAGTCGAGATGAGTAAGTACACACGGACGCATCTGTCCATCAATACGCCGCACCCCCCAGCAAATGTCAACACGTGAGGCCAAAATACCGAGTACACTGAGCACTGTCGTTGCTGATACTTGAGCACTAAACAGCAGTTCGCACCACACATATACATGCCTACTAGGGATTACAATCAAACTGGAAACTGACGGGTTACTACACACAACTTAGCGTCAGAAGTAATATGACAGAAGCTAATTGAACAATTCAGTGGTTTGTAATGGCTTCATCTAACCTACCTTAGTGCTTAGAGCCTGAATCCTTAACAAACCAACATAAGGCGTGAAGCTGTTTACTCTTTCAGCGGATCATAAGCAATGAGACGACAAATTAACAAACGATATCCAGGAGACTAGAAAACGTGATTAATATTAATTATATTTCGGATAAAAAAGGCCTGATATGGCTTAAACATTTTTGGACTCGAAGTGAAATGCATTGTCAGCCTGCAAACTCCAAATCGATCAACGACTGCGGCTTCGGGAGAAACTTCTATGGTTTGACACAGATCTGAAAGAAAAGAACATTAAGAATGACGGCCAGGACAAAAAAAATAAGTGGTAACCATTACATATCGATAAGCTATGAAACTAGGCACTTACACGTTTAGGCATGAAGGAAAACAAGCTGTAGGTCTCTACGGATGTTAACTTTAGAGGCTGTCTGTAGTCACGACGACGATGTCGACGGCTCACAGATGCCGAGATGTAAGGCAGTTTATGCCCGCCGCAATGAAGTCAAAGATGCCAATTTTCGAGTGAAGTACCTATGGAGACCAGTCTTTTCATAGTACATTCCGTGTGCTAGTGACGAGTCACCGCTACGGAATTTAGAGCACCAGCATTTGACTGAGCTGTTACACTGCGAGATAGGATGTCGACATAGTCTAAGGATGTCGTACTTGGATGAAAAACTGATACAGCCGATAACGTATCATGGTAGCCGAGACGATACCAGACGACATGCGAGTAAGATGAATTACCTCGACCTTCTTCGGCCCTCAGGCCTGCTGCGTCCATTTGGACCTCCCGGCCCACCACCTCGACGACGGCAATCGTAGGCATAATGTCCACGTTCTCCACACTCGTAACACCGATCTGTTGGGTCAAACGGTTTCATACGGCGAGAACCAATCCCATTATCACGTCCTCCACCATTACGCGCACCACCACCTCCACGTACCCACGGCTTCTGTCGCGACTTCCCAGTACTCAGTTCAACACGGGCGCGTACACCACACATGACTCTAAATATATTAGATGAAGCGACAAGTATCCACTTACGTTCCGTCGAGTTCACGCACCGCATCACTGGCATCTGCAGCATCTTCAAATTCAACAAAAGCAAAGCCAGGTGGGTTTCTCGCAACCCAAACATTACGCAACCTTCCGTACTCCCGGAATATGCGTTCTAGTTCTCGTTCAGATGCCTCTCTAGGGAGGTCACCGATGTACACTTTCGTGCCAACATCTCGGTATCTGGCAGCCATTTCTAAAGGGTAACTTTATGATCAAGTAGGTACAAGTTAAAACAAAGTGCTCAATTCTCAATAAAAAAAGCTATCATTTATCATAAAAAACGAATGTGACATGAGTCACATTGTACTATTTAACTTCATTGCTATCACAAATATATCGAAATTATCTATAATTACGAATGATCAGGAAGTGCTTAACATACAATCGGAACTAGTTCTTCAGTGTGTAACTTAAACATACCTAACGATAACCCTCTTCTTTTTTTTCTTGTCCGTTTTCGATGTTAGTACCCCATGATGAACTTGTAAAATTTTCTTCTAAGCTAAAATCTTAGACCGACTGGTGATCCGAAATATTTCTGTAGGTCGGTCACTGTATAAATAGCTATCTATCTCTTCTAACTAGAATCAATAGCTTCTGAGTAATGAGATGAATCTAAAGAATAAAATACTGTGGTGAGATCAGATAGCATACGTTCAAAATCTCGAGTCAAACATCATAGGTTTTTTGTAAATTTACTTATCCTTTAATGTTAACTACATCGAAATAGTCATTGCAGGATTCAAAAGGGACAGACAATAATAAACGAGGATTAGGGATATCTGAAGGCCAATATTTATACAGATTCCTCGGTGAAAAATCTCCCATACTCAGATGCTTTTAGTTTCCAAGATGTCAGTACTACACATACCATAAATTTAACTTACGAGGACTCGATGACAACACTCAACAGAGGCAGAATCTCGAGATAATTCACAGTGCCATACCTTGAACACCTCTAAATCATGATAGTCATGACTTCAGGTATCATCTTTAGGCCTTCTGTTTACAACGGTTGGCAAACATAAAGAGATGTTACATTGTTTGAGTGCAAAAATAAAAACACGTTTTCAATGTAAAAGTGAGGAGTTGATGAAGTTTTATGAACAAACATCTGCTAGGCATAAAATATTAATGTAAACTCGCGACATCAGCTACTCTGGTTTCACGCAAATTTACCATTAAAGACTCTAACGAAGAATGAAGGCCTACCAAATAACAAGGAATAAATTACCAAAACACTGTAAATTCTGAATTGACGTTTTCCGTTGACACAAGATCTCTTTGACTTAGTAAAATAAATCACTTCTTAAGCCCTGGAAAATAATTAGCTCTCGATGATGAGACGCTAAGTAATGGCATAATTCCTACTGTTAGGAAGCATCGATGAGAATGCTATCTCTAGGAGTCTAACTGAAGTGTTTAACTTGAACGTCAAAATGACATCGAAGTGCCCTTAAAAATTAAATGAATGAGTTTTATTATTGCTAGAGACTATGCAAGTGTACTGACAATTCGAGGTAAAATAGTGGCTTGACACTGTAACAGCTCAGGTTGGTTGGTTAAGAGTTGACCCCAAACAACCAAGCATATGCTAAAACAGTATTGTTCAAGTATTCATTCACTTCCTTACCTTTTGTAAGCGTTATATTCCCTACTATCTTATATGGAATGTTGAGAGCCTTTGTTTGTCTGAACAGATAATCCCACGCTCCACTGTGACTGCGCGAAGATCGAAATAAAGACCTATTCACTACTTCTCTGGTTTCTTCTATCAATAGCACGAGGGTTACCTATAGGCACGAAAGTGGTGAGCCCTTTTTGAACACAATTTA
>NW_017386011.1:254539-308022 GCF_000237925.1 Schistosoma mansoni | reverse complement strand
CAGGTTGACACATTGCGGTCTGATTGTACTAATTCTTTGAAGCACAGAATATCGCTTTCTTCTCAGCAGCGAGAACCGTTGGAATTTTTTAACAAATTGATCAAACCAGTTTCAGTGAGTAGAAATAGGGGTGTGCGACATTGTTTCAAAAAATTGAAACATTTTTGTGGTCTGTACATGTTATATGTATATTGAAACCTATACAATGCCGCATTTGTGAATAAATAGCCGTGTCCCGGTTTATCGATGTTTAGTTAGTGTGTCACAGATAAGGTATAGAAGTTGTACAAAACAAAGGAATCGTAAAAATTCAAGGCCTGACAACGCTTTTGTCCGTACCATCTTTATAATCGGGGGGTACAGACTCAGTCAAATAAGAAATTGTGGATGAATGAGTTCGGCGATACAATCGAAAGGTTGTCAGCAAGTTGAGAAGAGTTTGATCCAAGCTGTCACTAGTCCTACGGGATGAGTAGCATGGAGTACCTACCCATAGTCTGGTGTGAGTGCGTTAATGTTTATACTAATACCCGGTTTCACTCTGTATACTGTTACATAAATCTACACGTATTAATCCGAGTGCAGTAAAGGTTTATTATTGTTGTTATTATTGTTATTATTATTATTTTAAATTATTGGTTTATCTCAAAGGTCAATAACCATTACACTATTATTATCATGGTTGGACCCTTTCACTATGTGTTCATTTCTTTTCCCTCTCCCTTTTTTTCCTTCTAAATAAATATTATTCTTAAGATTACGAAGCTTTGGATTAAGACAATAACTTGTGTCACGCTGAATTCAACTTATCAGACTCGTTTTATCTACACTATGTATATACACCTCATACATATTGATTATCTTTTGCACTTAATTGAGACTTTCATAGCATCACCCAAAACTATGACTGCACGCACAAACACTTATTCTAACGTCATATCTTACAGCAATAATAAGTTATTTACTTATTAATTTATTCTGCTTTATTTTATTTTTATTGCCCGTTTTGCTATGCATATGTTACGTCCAATTATGAGTTTTTGCCCGCTCCAACTATTGAAGTACTGGCCGTCGATATTCGCAAATTACGAACCCAAGTAGGCAAGAGAACCAAAACTCCAAATAAGATACCAAGTTTATTCGCAATTCACAAATAATCGACCAAAGTCATTCTTCAATTTTGTAGGTTCCCGGAGCAAAAAACTCCCAAATACCAAACCAGTGACAAAAGAAACCAAAATGTCCGAAAGGAATGATATAAACAAACAAGTCCAAAGGTTAAGTAAAACAAACACATCCAAAAACACAGTAAATTTGATGTGCAGTAAAAAGGTTTTAATCAGCCAAATGTCTTTAGTTCTCCCGTAACACATACATAGTTGTTTATTCTTGTTCTGCATTAAGATATTTACGTACTCCAAATCTCCTTTATTTCTATTTCCTTAGTTTCTTCCTTTCCTCCTTCAAAATCAATTCAAAATTCTTGCCAATTACGCAGAACCTGATCTATTATTACTATTATTATTATCATTATTATTACTATTCTATTATTAATATTTTATTTTCCTTTTCCTTCCTTTCTCAAACATGGCATATGTAATGCTAACATTATTGGAAATTGTGTATTATTGCATTTTTGAGGAAACCCGAAATGGTTTCTTCACAGCACTTATGTACCCATAAGGTGTTTGTGAATTATAATAATAATAATAATAACAATTGGTACCATGCAGTCTGCTGTGAATACTTTATGGCTACTTTAAACTTACTGTCCAGTTCTATTATGCCAACATATCTAACACTTACTGTCTACATCTCCCTAAATATTGTGTTGCACGATTGTATTACTTGAATACTTTTAATACGCCTACCGGCCAATATCTCAATGGGTAACTCGCTGTACAAATTATCGTTCTCACCGGTAAAACGCGTGAGTCTGTGATGTCAGACGTGAATTATCTTCATCAAGCATGTAAACCAAATGTCCTCCTTCCACCTGTGGGAATGGACATTCCACTAACTTCGACCTTAGCTTGTTCACCATGGAATTGTAGTGACCTACTTTTATGACGAGAACGCGACTGATATGGTGAAAACAATTATTATTATAACCAATTGTACCACTGATTGTTTTACTGTACACTTTTTCCTTCCGATGCCTGTGACCTTGCTCGAACTTGTTTGCACTCGGCATTTCTGCCGTGTAAACTTTGGCACGTCTCGGGTATCCTTTCGATACCACGAGATCGTCAAAAAATATATCTTATTGCAACCATTAACAGCCTTCTGGTTTTTGGCCTACCGAGGGATCCATGTTGATACCTGGTACGTAATCTTCATGTAGTGGTGGTCATAGTCAGTCATGACTCGACCCTATCTACAGAACAATGGTCTGAACTCCAGCTAATGATCTGCGCCTCTTATTTTGAGAACCGACGATTTTATTGACAAACCACAGTTTCACTACGGGATAAAATCAAAATTGTTTGGTAATTTTCATGGAACCATTTAGAACATGCACCGAATTCGCGTTTTAATACAATTTGGTGCGGGCAGCTTTAAAGGGGTTTTGAAGCTAAATAGAGGGATGCAGTCTGGTCTAATAGAACAAACTTTGTTTCCTTGCCTTTCTGTATTCAGGTCAAATATTGGAATTTTCTTCATAACAACTGGTTTTTAAAAGGGAGATTCTGGGTATCCAGTTTCCTCCTGTCACGGAACAGCTGGGAAACCTGTAGGGAGCTAAAGATGCAGGTTTATGAAATATTACCCGACTTTGTGGAAGCGTTTAACACAGCGCCATAACCCTTTCCTTGTAACGAAGGGTGCGAAGACAGGTTTCACCGAGCCGCTTCTGTCTTGTCTCCATAAGACCTAAAGAATAGGAGGTTTGGAACCAATGATGTCACATAATTGGCAAGTCTTGTGCTTGTTACGACTTAAATAATCATGGGTTAATAATTCTGTCAAACCAGAAGTGAAGAATGAAGTTTCTTGGACTTAGCCGATTTGTCGGGAAGAATATGGTCTAAGCGTGTGACTTGAGCTAGCTAGTAGCTGGGAGAGATGCATAGCACAACATACCCAATGGTGATCCTGTGTGGATACGTGACTGAGGACCTTCAAATAGAGCGTGTCCAGTAAAACTGATTAGGTCAACGTCAATTTCGAAGATATACAGAGCTATTTATTTTAGGGACTTAATTACCGCTCCGACGCCAAGGTACACAATGTTCGCAATAAGGAGTATCTCACAAGAACCATCTTGTGTCTACATTTGTTCCCGATTATTATCGATGGATTGAACATGACTAACTCACTAACTGTTATATTAGGTGTTTATGTTCAGATCCGGAAATCCGTAAGAAAAGAAATGGAGTCACTCGAGCTCCAAAAGCAGCTCACAGAAAAAGCAAATCTGCGGGGAGTATTAGATTGAAGTTTAATATATCAAAATGGCATTCCATGAATTTTCAACAACCTGCGATACCAACAACTCACAAACTACGTGAAAATCTGCTCAAATTGTCTCGTCAGCGCTCGGTCTACGATTGACAACCACAGAGAGCCTGGACACCAAATTAAGCTGAATTGGTGATACAGCTAAAGTAAATGCAGTGATTCAATTTATACGAATTCAACTCGACGCAATCACCTCACAACCCTTCCTGATTTTCCACAGAAAACATACTCACAGTCTCATCATAAATTCCACAATGTTGTTAAGCTTAATCACTTCAAAGGAGACGCAAATCTCCCAGGCCAGGTACAAAGACGAGTGAGGTTGTCAAACAAATGTCATGGAGACAATATCAGACACTTGGGGTTATTTCGCGGAGTTATAATGGAATAAGAGGTGATCTGATATTGGCGTCCAACCTACTCAGTACCGCAAGTTACTGAAAAGCGAACACTACCAGAACATCACCATCACGCTCCTCGAGTCAGTCCTCGAATAATTATTCATCAGAAAGCAAAAGCTCATGTACGACCTCGCTTCTTTTCATTAAGAGTTGTCCCCATTCGGAATACTCTTTCAGTCGAAGTATCCAGAGACTCCTCGTAAAGTGGCTTCAAGAGGAGGCTTGATAATTACCCACAAACACATGGATTACTATCTCATGCTTTGACCTAGTACATGTTTCGTAACTTACCTACTGTTATCACCATCACATATCACGCGTTTATTCCTGTTTTGCTTTCTATCTTCGCATTTTTCTTACACTTCTGTCTAACATTGTGTAGATCATTAATTTATTAATGCACTCAAGTTGCTAGACTACTACAACCGCTAGACATTACCAACTCAATGAAACCGCACGGAAAAGAACAGAGAGTGAGCACAAAGAAATCAATTATTTCTTTTATTAGCTCGTCACATGGATATCAGATTTTGTATTTTCATAGGCGGGAACTTTAAAACAAAAATCTAGTGTTCAGGTTGTGATGCATGACTTCCATGTAATAGTTGTTGTATTTAAACGTCATGAGTAAGTGTAAAGTATTTCTACGCTGATATTTGGTCATAAGTGCTGCATAATTTCTAGAGCGTTTATGATATTTAAAAATCATGCATTAAAGGATATAACAGTTAAATATAATTGATAACGTTTGATAAAGTAGAAAACAATTTCATTGAAGAAAATGAGTTCGACTACGTGAAGCAAATATCTGACAAGAGTTCTAGTTATCACTGTTGTTATTTTTTACAGTGATGTATACGTAACAGACTTGTTTTCAGACGTTGAATTGTTCAAGTATCTACTCCTCTGTTATTGCGGATCTTAAGTGGCTGTTAGGGGATGTAATTAATTGTGAGACGGACAGACGTTTTATCTTGATGTATGTTAGTGAAAAGAATAATGCATGGGATTTGTTTTTTTCCCATCCAAATTTGAGATTCGTGATGCTTCTCTTAATTGACACAGTAATAAAAAACAAAACCATGCCCTACAGCTTGCTTAAAGTTTAAGGAGGTTGATTGCCAGCTAATGACAGGTTTATTCATGAGGTGAAATTATCAACTTTGTTAGGGTGTGGCTGAAGTAGTGTTCTGTCGGATGATGATTATCATCAATACTTACTATTTTATTTTATTTAAACACATAAATATTGGTACAAAAAGCACCAGATAAATATTCGCCACACAAATCTCATTTAATTTGTGTGAGGGCTGTGATACTGCCCACGTGCCCAGACTGAAGCAGGTGGTTTTCTCAGGGGGCCACACCCCGAGCCTTTGACCTAAAGGTATAATCTACAAGGCAGTGGAGCATCGTAAGGATATGCAGTCCCATGGTAGCCGGTGACCAACAATAGGTTCATACGCTATTCGTTCCATCAAGATCCTGGAGCCCATGCTCACCATTAGTTTGGAATCAGGGTTTTTCCAACTCCCCTAGGTGGACCCTCCATGTCCACCAACCCGGTTAAAGCGCTGGACATTCGCTCTTCGTCCTCTTACTTTCGTGAACAACACCCCCGCCACGAGAAGGCAATACTGCCTATCACAAAGTTGGTTTTAAAAGCCGATATTACTATCTTCAGATCAAATAATATCCTTCCGGTTATCTCATTAGTGCTGAAATCTCACTACTAAATTTAATTTAAAAGCACCTATTCGATAGGAAATTTCGATGTCGCCTACATTTATAACTTGTTATTGTGAACTGTTTGACCGCGTAACTGAATAGAACAAGTTTACTTCGTACTACATTCCAGTTTATAATAGAGTTTTGATAGGGTGTTACACAAACTGCTACTCTTGAAATTCACCGAGTGGGGAGCTAGTATCACGTGAACGTGGTTAGCCAAGGTTACAAAGTGACGTATGTAGATGGCTTAAGTAGTAAATGTAAGCAGCAACCAACAGTCAATGCACAGTTGCCCCTTTTTTGGGAAAGTTGGCTCTCAACCATGTTATTGCACTTTAGAATTCCACTGCATTTAACTCTTTGATTCACAGAGTAATACCACTGACTCTCCAACACCATGTGTAATCTAAAGCCGAGTACAAAAATTTGTGCTTGATAAGTAAGTTACATTACATTGGCCTAAATACGTATGCGGTCGATAGTATAAACTAATCCCCAGATTTCTATGTTGCTTAAAAATGTAACAGCCAAAGGTCCTTGATTGACTGTAATTAACTGACGTTTGAAAAGTGTTTCACGGGGGAACATCTTCACTAGTAACTGAAATCTAACCTTGTTATGAAGCTGAAGCGGCTACTTCTACTGATTTTCCTACCAGATTCCCCAGATCATGTCAATATCACGTTGTACATTGTTTCACTCCTGGTAATATATAACAGATTTTTATGCTCAATCATCGCTATAGCCCATAGTGTTGCTAAGGGGAATTTATTAGTCGATTTCAATAAGTAAAATATTTGTAAGACATTGCCCCCAAATGCCCTGGTACGGCCGAGAGTGAGGAGAGTCCGCTCTCCCTCTCCGAATGCTCTCACATGGCCACGCGTATATAGCATCTGCCAGGGAAGTCCTACTCACTACCTTCTCGTGGCGGGGGTGTTGTTCACGAAAGTTAGAGGACGAAAAGCGAATGTCCGGCGCTTTAACCGGGTTGGTGGACACAGAAAGTTCACCTAGTGGAGTTGGAAAACCCTGATTCCAAACTAATGGTGCACATGGGCTCCAATATCCTGAAGGAACGAATGGCTTATGAACCAACTGTTGGTCACCGGCTACCATGGGACTGCATATCCTCACGATGCTCCACTGCCTTGTAGATTATACCTTTAGGTCAAAGGCTCCGGGTGTGGCCCCCTAAGAAAACCACCTGCTTCAGTCTGGGCACGTGGGCAGTATCACAGCCCTCACACAAATGAAATGAGATTTGTGTGGCGCATATTTATCTGGTGCTTTTTGTACCAATATTTATGTGTTTAAATAAAATAAAAAGTGTAAGACATTAAAAAGGAAGAATGTATCTGTGAAACCGTGGCGAAGGAATTTGAAGTAAATCCAGCTTTTCACCTGTTAATCTTGTTCAAGCTTTTTCAAGGAAATATAATCAAACATCAAAACTATCAAATATAAATAGGTACACGGTTCTCCGGTTCACTGTATACTGAATAGACCGACCAATCAACGTTAACAATGTTTAGAGTAGGTATTTGCATTAGTGTGTAAGAAACATGTGGTATGAAAGGAAGCGTCAAAATAACAGATTGTGTGTATACGTAATTCGTATGAAAATTTTGTATACACATACCTTTTATTTTGAATATTTTATTGGGTCTTTTTTAGGGCTTTTAGACTTGTCAGCTGCATGTGACTTGTCTCCAACATATTTGGACAAAGCATTCAAAAAACATTTTCCATCAGTTCAAGCAGAGCCATGGAAACCTTAGAATCTATGTTGAAAGCTGTACGTGATTTTCTTAGCTTTCTTGAACAGAGTAATTGTGAATTCTGATTAATTGAATGACTAACAGATAAACAAAGTATTCTCAATATATCGTCTGTTCCACCTGGGAGATTTCATCCAGTACCAGGCTGTTCAGAATGTATAACCAGTCTTCCTCCTACGAAAAATGATTACGTTGCTCAAACACCTATCGTACTGTTACCCAAACTTAATGAAAACCCAGACATTATCTCTCGGAGTTTCGATATATATTGGTAGGTATATTGGTAGTCTGTGACATTACTTTTTCAGTAGAACATCCAAGTCATCAAAACTTACTCCTAACCGTTTAAATATACCGTGTTCAGTATCGTCTGAACTATATTCATGGTGTCCTGTCGGACTACAAGTAGATGGGGATTGTTGTCTTGCTGGAATAGAAAGAAAACCAAATCAAATGTCTTGTAGATTTGTAGTAACTAATCGTGTGTCATGTGTTTCAGAAAATGGTCAGATTGTATGCACAGAGGATAATAATATATATTACCTACGTGGGGGATTTTCTTGGACAACATTTTGTGCACTTCATCCTATGCTGTTAATTGATTCACCTCCTCCTGGAATAGTTGATGCATTTTCTAATGGTTTTCCTGCACATAATTGGAGGAGTTGGACCCAAGGACTGCACTACTTTATATCTACTGCTTCTGAAGGAATTAAGGAACCTATAGTCGTTAGTTCTGATGTACAACATATAAATATGCCAAATTCTATTTGTGCTAATAGGTTGCCAAAGGTAATTCATTGTTTGCTTTCATCATTAGCAATTATTCCATATTTCGTGCTGTCATTGTTGTTAATTGATCAAATTTGATTCAGTTTTCCCAATAGTTCACTTCAAAAATTTATGTCAACTTCATTGGCCTTGCCGAAGTGAGTTTTCGCAACTAATCTTCCCGTATTGAGGTTTTGGTATGTGTGAATCCCTTTTGGTGTATTGTTTTTCAATGAAATGATGGGTTCCACTTTATATAGTTAACATTTGGAATTTGTTTAGTTGTGACTATAGTCTATGCTATTTTGTCTAGATGTTGCCCTACCATAGCTTCTACCTTGACTTGAATGTCGGGCTTAGATATCACGATAACCCAATGGGGTTATTTTGGCTGGGACATTCATTCCTCCAGTTCCTGCCATGCCCGGCACGTTGGTTTGAGAGTCGTAAGACGGCAACTTTAGGTTCGAGGGTGTAGTCGTAGTGATAACTGCACAAAGTAGTAAGGTGTATTAGTATTAATGTGTCACTAACTATGACACTAATCTTATACCATCAATTTATTTAGTGTGTCCGAAATACATATAGAAGATCCTAGTTCGCTGATTCACCTAACATCACTGAGCCAGTGCAATGTATCCTTTGTATGTCTCCAAATACGACGGAACTTTTCGCGGTCTTGCAGTTGTAGGTAAACCACTAAATTTGAAAACTGAACAAGCACTCTTAGACTAGATTCCTATTGAAAGTCACTCATGTGCTGTTCACTTCAATTGCATAGTAATTACTCGGGGTGATAAGGATACACCTCGTCGTCTCGTCGTCGTTTCTGCTTCTGTCTCCACTGATCGCGACTTGGATAGAGTGAAATAGTAGTTTCACGGAAAACTATAATATCCTCCAGAAAGCCAGATGCTCGGAAGTAGTGGTCTTAACATACGATTTTAATCAAATTGAGAGACAACGGTAATATTTATGGCGTTCATTGCCTCCAAATGCTTTGGTACGACCGAGGGTACAGAGAGTCAGCTCTCCCTCTCGAAATACTCCCACATGGCCACGCGTTTACAACCACTATCAGGGAAGTCCTACTCACTGCCTTCTCGCGGAGGGGGTGTTGTTTAGGAAATTCAAAGGACGAAAAGCGAATTTTCTGCACTTTAACTGGGTTGATGAATCTGGAGGACCCAGCTAGAGGGGTTGGGAAACCCTGATTCTAAACCAATGGTGTACATGGACTCCGGGATCCCGAGGAGACAAATGGTGTATGAACCTATTGTTAGTTACCACATACCATGGGACTGCATTTCCTAACGTTGCTCCACTGCCTTGTAGATTAGACCTTTAGGTCGAAGGCTCGGGGTGTGTCCTCCTAAGTAAACCACCTGCTTCGGTTTGGGCAATCGGGCAGTATTCCAGTACTCACGCAAATCAATGGTAACTGCTACTGGCCTCATTGTTATTGTGTGGCGCATATATATTTGGTACCTCCTTGTACCAATGTTTATGAGTTTAAATAAACAAATATGGCGGTCCAAGCCAACAAATAGATAACGGTAATCATCTGCTGCAATTATGTTCGGTAATCTATAACAAGATCAAGGAGCAGGTCCAGGTTTATTAACTGCGGAGATCCTTAAGTATGACGCTTCAGTTATGGCAGCTAAGCTGAGATACTGGGTAGAATCTGGTAGCTGGAAGGACAATAATTTTCTTGTTTGGAGTGAAAAGTATACAGGCTAATCTATTCTGTGATGTTCATTAGACACAGTCAACGCGTCTAGAGGGTTTTGACGTCAGTTTCTTCTGTCGATATTAGCCCAATCTGCCATTTTACCTATTTCTATTAAACTTCGTCGTAGATTGTCCCCTAGAAATGACACTTCATTTATCTTTCCAGCGGTTGATCTTTTTTTATATCTATTTATTTGAATATAAACTTTGGTGCATGGGGGTACCAAACAGATATGCGCCACATAATAGCAATGGGGTGAAGAAATAAGGAATGTAAGGTGCATATAATAAAAAAGAACAACAAGGAATAAAAATTAGTGTATCAGAGTGAGATATTAATAATAGTAATGGGAGAATCAGTTCAGTTAGGAAAAATACAACTAGGAAGAACTTTATTTAAAGAAGTTACGTTCACTTTTATGAAAAAGGTAAAAGAAAGTTACAGCAGGGTCATTACTGACTTCTGTTCTAAGTCATGTTTGATAATATTTCAAGCCACTGTGCTGTACCGTCTCTAGGACCCCAACCAGGGAGTTGTGAATGACCAACGGAAACCAGTCCTGTACAACTTCCTTTCATACCACGATACCATGTAATACACTGACCACCTCTCGGCTTTTTCCAACCGACCCTAGCGTCAGCAAATAATGTCTGATGTGGAGTTCTCTGGGACGACCTTTGTAGGACATGTCCAATCCACCGAAGTCAATGTTTCAAGTTAGTGACACCAATTGAATTATCGTCGCTGTGCCCGAACACACGTTACCGAATCTCTGCATTGCCAACATGGTGTCGCCACTGGACCCGACCACTGGATGTCAGCAATGCTTCAAAGACAATGATGATGAGACATAGAGAGTCATCTAAAACGCTTAACTCGGAGAGGCCAGGTCTCGTAAGCATAGAGCGAAACTGCTCTTACCGACGCGTTGTAGATCCGACCTTTTACAGCCAGACTAACAGCACGAAAGCACCAAAGATGACCCGAATTTGGTATAAGCCGGTCTGGCTTTCACTATACGTGAATTAATCTCATCACTCACGCCACCACCAGCACTTATGCATCTACCCAGATACACGAAATTTTCGACTACTTTTATTTGCTCTCTACTCAGGGAGAGTGTAGGATGAGGTTCCTGCCAGTCTTGTAGAAGTACTATACACTTAAAAGGTGCAAAGCACATATCACACCTACGGACACTAATTGCCAACTGACTAAGTACTCATTGCATGGCTTGGGTATTATCGCACAGGAAGACAATATCATCCGCACACTCAAGGTCGAAAAGTCTTTCCCCAGGCAACAGATCCACATCATCATTACCTACATCTATTAGGGCTGTTTCCACAACGTCATCGATAGCAAAGTTGAAGAGGAATGGTGAGATTGGATAACTCTGCTTACTCAAGCTTTGCCCAATTTCATTGCTCATCAGTCTTCATTTGTGTTCAAACTCACGGTCACCCGTAGTAGATCGATGGGCTTCACTTAGTTAAAAGGAGTCTGAAAAAACCCAATGCTTATGAGCGGGACGTTTCGCGAAGCCGCTAGCTACTTTACTGACCATTTCCATGGCGTCATGCAATTGTGACCAATTCTCATATATACTTTTCGGTGGGATAGTAGCTGGCCTTGGACCTAGCTCGCTTCGATATTTAGTTGCAACAGAAGCTGCAACCAATTTGATGACAGCGATCCCTTTAGGACAATAAATTTGTTGGCCATTGAGACGTAAGGTAAGATTAGCACAAACAAGGGCGTGATCAGTGTCCAGATAGGTACTTGAAAAGAAGCGGCAGTCTTGTACACAACCATGCCGGCGGTAGCTGATCGTGACGTGATCAATCTGAGTTCAGGTTTGAGATGCAGAGGGAGGACGTTAGGTAGCATATCGACGATGGTTGTGCCGGTAGTCAGTGCTAGCCAGAATCAGGTTGTCGTTTGTGCAAAGTTTCAATAGGCAGTTATTGTCATTTGACTTGGGACTAACAAGATCCCATCGGCCACCTAAATGACTCTGCTCTGTGCCTAGGCGCCTGGCCTGAGCATTCAAGTCTCTGGCTAGTTCTACAATATCTGTCGAACTCACTTTCTGTAGAACAGTTAGCTGGTGGTGAAACTCATATTTGATCGCATCCGAGCTGCAATCTGTTGGAGCGTAGGCGAAGAAGACGAAAAGGAAGTGGTCAATCTGCTTCCGAGATGTTCACTTATCGACTTAGAATACGGAGATATCGTAGTGATATTTAGTGAAGTCACTGACAAAATGTAAATATTTCTGAGACTCTCATTGAGCGACAATGCTAGCTGGCATGTTTTGAATGTTTTAATACTGGTTTGGGTCGACGCCTGAATAATTCATAGGAAGTGAAGTAGTTGAGGGTGTTGACGACTTCGATTATCATGGGATTGTTATCATCTGTTATTGATTGATTGCTGACAAAATCTCCGAACAAATAGAGAAAGCTGGTTTGTCGCTTGTCGACTCGGATGACGTGTGGAGTAGACGATATATCAATCTGTCAACGAAAGGATGAGTTTACTTCATGACAGTTTTCTCTGTTCTACTTTATGGATGTGAAACATGGTAATTAATAGTAATGGATATTCGTAGGTATGCCTCTTGATCTTGAATGACATCATCCCTTTCCAAGTGTCCTTGTACTCTGTCTTTTCAAGCCATGTTCTCAAGGTTTTGTATTTTTTTTATCACTACTCACACATTATTTCGACCGATTTTTTATTTTCATCGTCATGCCCACGCTTGTATAAGGTCTTAGATCAATGTACATCTGTACCATGTTCTATGTTAATGATATCTCTTTGTTTTTCTGCCTGGATTTATTTATCTATTTGAACACATAAACATTGGTACAAGGAGGTACCAAATATATATGCGCCACACAATAACAATGAGGCCAGTAGCAGTTATCATTGATTTGCGTGAGTACTGGAATACTGCCCGATTGCCCAAACCGAAGCAGGTGGTTTACTTAGGAGGACACACCCCGAGCCTTCGACCTAAAGGTCTAATCTACAAGGCAGTGGAGCAACGTTAGGAAATGCAGTCCCATGGTATGTGGTAACTAACAATAGGTTCATACACCATTTGTCTCCTCGGGATCCCGGAGTCCATGTACACCATTGGTTTAGAATCAGGGTTTCCCAACCCCTCTAGCTGGGTCCTCCAGATTCATCAACCCAGTTAAAGTGCAGAACATTCGCTTTTCGTCCTTTGAATTTCCTAAACAACACCCCCTCCGCGAGAAGGCAGTGAGTAGGACTTCCCTGATAGTGGTTGTAAACGCGTGGCCATGTGGGAGTATTTCGAGAGGGAGAGCTGACTCTCTGTACCCTCGGTCGTACCAGGGCATTAGGGGGCTTGTCTCTCCAGTTGTTGGTCAATTTTTAGTGAGGCATGAAAAATGGTTCAGATAAAAGTTCCGTTTTTTTCGATGGATTGGTTCTCTGTACATTTTGATGTATATACATTTTTCTCAGGGACAATAAGTAATGTTTTGTTAACAATAATATATTGGATACAATAAAACACTCTATAAACAAGCCTACCAGTGAACATTATCACATAAATCATTCCTAATTGTAGTGAATCGTTTTTTTTGGCATTTATTCACGGCATTACTGATTAGCTATATCCTTTGACCTATACAATACAGTCGTAGTATTTCTTGAAATAGAGTAAGAATATTTTCTCTCGTGCCCAAATGTTTAAGAAAGACGAATAGAAATCACTAATCATGGTGTGATAATCAAAGTCCTTCAAGGGGACTGTTTCTTGCTGTCGATTATTCCAGTTCATACTAAAAAACTGAAATCATCGTCCAATAATAAAAAAACTGATTAATCTGTCTAATACAGTATTCTAAAATACATAGTTTACAATCCTTCTGTGTGTAATTGAATCGCAAAAAATCTAGGCACGTTTTAATAGTGTATCGATCGGATTTCCATTCTTCACTGGGCCCTCAAGCAGATACATCTACTAACGTCTTACGTCACCTACTTTCGTTGACTTAACGATGGCTTGTCTCTCTATCGATTGGAAAATTTTGTGGTACTGTCAAGTTTTGAAATAAATCTTGGACACGTATATTATGTGTTTTAGCAAGATATTTCTACTTGAAGTCACACTGTTATGTAATGGTATAGGTAAAAATTGTTGATCAAGGTAACAACAATGAATAATATCTTCCTTGAATGTCCTATTCAAGTTTGTTACGGTAGGAAGGATTGACGGTAATCTTATTGAAACAGCATTGCTATTTCACTGAATTCTTTGCTAGTAGTCCGATTCATATAGGCTAGTGAACTCTACAAAATAACTGTACTCTTTTTGAAGACTAAATCATATAGATCAAAATCCTACTCACTGCCTTCTCGTGAAGGGGGTGTTGTTCACGAAATTGAGAGGATGAAAAGCTAATGCCTGGCGCTTTAACCGGTTTGGAGGACACCGAAAGTCCACCTAGGGGAGTTTGAAAACCCTGATTCCAAACCAATGGTGCACATGGGCTACAGTATCCTGAGGTAACAAATGGCGTATAAATCAATCGTTGATCACCGGCTACCATGGGACTGCATCTCCTTACGATGCTCCACTGCCTTGTGGGTCAGACCATTAGGTCAAAGGCTCGGGGTGTACCCCCCTAAGAAAACCACCTGCTTCAGTTTGGGCACCTGGACAGTATCACAGCCCTCACACAAATGAAATGAGATTTGTGTGGCGCATATATATCTGGTGCTTCCTTGTACCAATATTTATGTGTTTAAATAATAATATAGATCAAAATTGGTTGCATTCGTTCTTTATTTTACTCCGGATTTCGGAGATGATACTCTTCCTTTTAACATTTTGTTTCTCTTTAGTTTATTAGTCACCCTTCCGATTAATGATCTCTTTATGTTGTGCCCATATTAACTGTGACAACCTGAACTGATATACACTTGTGTCAGGTGTCGTGTTATTATTTCATATATTTCTTGATCTTGATTAATGGGTTGTTTTAGTTATTATGTATTTCAAATCTTTCAGTGTTATATCTCATTTGAGTTATAGAATTAAATCTAACCTTATGACAACTTTGTGCAGCATCAACTCATCAGGTTTTACTGTTAAATGCTTTTTTCATTAAATGCAATCAAATAGTCTTTTGTTCGTCCTGTAACACTTCTTTTTGTAAGAGAAGTAATTGGATTCTCCAATTTACCAAATTTCAAGTCAATTATTAATAAGAATGGGTTAGATTAGTTGGGTATCATTCTTAGTGCTACCGTTTAGGCTTATTGGTAATACAATTGTTGATAAGTATTACTTTCTTAGTTGAAAGCGTGTGAGTCAATTGAAGCTAGACCACCAGAGAAAACCTGGAAGCATTGGACGGCTGTTTCGTCAACTATGAAAATACTAAATCTTCACAAAACCCCTTCTGATATTACTTTCTTACTTGTCTAATATTCTTTGACCAATCTGATCAGCTTGATTTAAATCAGAACAAGAATAAGTGGAAATAAGAAATGCTTCGAAAAACTGGTATAACAAATATATAACAGTGAAAACATTAAGGTTTACACAAAATTCACATGGGGGAATCTTCAGTGATCTCTCAGTTTGCTTGATTGAAAATAGGCTAACCAACATATTCAGATTTGAACGTGTACAGAGCATACAATCGTTAGGATTCTATCATATTGATAATAGATCTATTGGCTATCAGGACTCAGTGGCCGAGTGGATAACGCGATGGCGTTTGAAGCGAAAAGTACTGGGTTCCAGTCTCAATTTTTTTATTTTTATTGTTTTATTTAAACACATAAATATTGGTACAAGGAAGCACCAGATAAATATGCGCCACACAAATCTCATTTCATTTGTGTGAGGGCTGTGATACTGTCCAGGTGCCCAGACTGAAGCAGGTGGTTTTCTTAGGGGGCCACACCCGGAGCCTTTGACCTAAAGGTCTAGTCCACAAGGCAGTGGAGCATCGTAAGGAGATGCAGTCCCATGGTAGCCGGTGACCAACAGTTGGTTCATAAGCCATTCGTTCCTTCAGGATATTGGAGCCCATGTGCACCATTAGTTTGGAATCAGGGTTTTCCAACTCCCCTAGGTGGATCCTCCACATCCACCAACCCGGTTAAAGCGCCGGACATTCGCTTTTCGTCCTCTCACTTTTGTGAACAATACCCCCGCCACGAGAAGGCAGTGAGTAGGACTTCCCTGGCAGAGGCTATATATTCGCTGGCCATGTGAGAGCATTTCGAGAGGGAGAGCGGACTCTCCTCACTCTCGGTCGTACCAGGGCATTTGGGGGCCACTGCTAGCCACTATCCATCTTTGCTTACCAATAGATCTATTGGTTTTTTAATACTTCTTATCAGGTCAATAGCAGAAAATGCATTTCACTGTCATATCAGTATGAAAAAACGGAACTTTTGTTAATTTCAGGAAAATCAATACAAGCGTATATTAAATTCAACCAATCGTAATGTAGACCTAGATTCATTTGTTGGGAATACATTTCGTGATTTGGAAAAAGATCTGGAGATTGGTGATCCTGTGAAGACGAGTGAGTTACATGTTATAATATGCATTAATATGCTTTTTTTTTCAAAGTCCTGAGCTTGCAGTAGTAATAGTTAAATATAGTTTTGTTTAGAGTTCGGAAGTGATATCTAAACAATCGTTGTATACAGATAAAGATCAGTCATATTGTTATATTTAAGTATGGTACAAAATATCAATTATCCTATATATTTCCCGGTATTGTACTACTGTAGTGAATGAGAACATGAGTGGGGACAATCGAATGTATTTAAGCACAAATTACAGACTATCTCACTAAAATCTGATAACCATACAGCAAACAGTTAATTTGCAAAATAACAATCCATTGTCTCAATCTTCACTGTTCCTTCTGCAAATATCAATCCATCTCCTCTGATTTCCTTGTTCATGCATTTTCATACCGATTGCTCTTCGTTCCGGTTCGTTCCTTATCGATTTTCTGCCAAAATACATTATATGCCTGAGCATCACCATGCACTACTTATGTGGATATAAGTAACCCATACCACACTACCATAAAACCTCTGACCTTGTGAACGATACAAGTATTGTCGAAATATTTGGGGCTAGTAGTGAAGCTGACTGACAGTGAGCAGTAAAGATCAAAGAGCTGTCATTGGTGTATAGATTGTTGGAGTATTCAGTTTTCTATATTATAAAGAATTAATTCCCTTTAAGCTATGTAGAAATAATATATTTCTGACTCGAGTGTTATGCTCCATGACGTCTAACCCTGACGTCAAGATACGGACGATTCTTATCTTATCTATTCTTAGCTTATCTAACCAGCAATCATGGTGAAAATACGGAGGAACAACATTTATCGTCCCTGATCTAGGTAATGGTTTATGGGCCATGATATTTATTGATTGTATACTCAGACAGTAATGTGCAACGTAGAACCTGGTATATATGAGCATCAGTTCAAGTTGTCATACCACATTAGCCCAGTGAGATAAAATTATTTCAAGACATCCCTGAGTAGTGGAAACAGTAACAGGATCAGTGTTAATAGTAGGAAAGATCGCTTTCATTGTCTTCTGCCCTATGTCTAACAAAATCAACGACCTAATTTATCAGGTCGAAGACAATAAAAAGATACGGTAGCAAATACTGGGGAGAGGTGACTAACAACCTTCCCTGAGAGATTGTTTATGTTTATGTGTGTCATGAAATAGTGGGACGCCAGCCATATATCCAATGATATACATGTTATGTGTGAGAGACAGTCTGCTGTAGCAAATACGTTTCAAAGGGAGCGGTGAACATCTACCCTCCTAAGTGCGTGAGTATGCCTATATGTATGCTATGGGATGCATGGGATAAAACTTGTGTTACCGGTGTGCATGTAATGCATATTCGCTCACAGGGTAGATACACCTGTATGTATACCAAGGGATACACGGATGAAGGCCCATGTTTCAACTAGTATGTGTTATGTCGCGATAAGAATTATGAATGGTAACTTTTGAGAACTATTTATGGACCAATATGATACATATATTTTTATTGTATGATTGCTAAATAACTAAACTATTCATATTCATTTCCCCCTTATTATGAGCTTTATTTTGACCTATGAACTGTTATTATACGATTATTATTATACCATTCTTGAGTTATGTGCTGTTTATCAACTACCATCTCCCTCATTTACAGCCACATTCGTCTAAATCCTGTACAAATGTTGTTGCCTATTTTATTGGTAAGATGTGGTCTGTCTGTTTGGTATACAAACCCAGTATGTTTGAAACAAATGATTCATACCGCAGAGGCTGTTATTAGTGTTCTGGACTTAACTGGCTGGGCTAGTCAGGAAGCAGGACCGATAAGTACTCTATAGTGCTCGTACGGGTTTCGTGTGTCATTGGTCCGATCGATAAATCGCTGCTCTCTAATTGGCGGTATGATCACGTTATTATACATTAACAGGAAATCCAGGCGGTCACAAGTTATAACAGTATGCAAATAGACTATACCTATCCAGGATAAGTAAAAGCCTCAAATAATCATTCGCTTACTGTTATTGGTGCGACACTCATCCCCCAAGACCTGCGGGGCAGCGGATCCCCACAAAACCACATCCACAGAGAGGGTTTGTGAGCTTTGAAAACACACATAATTCATCCCAGAAGTGCCACTAGACCACTAGGCCCCCAAATGCCCCGGTACGGCCGAGAGTGGGGAGAGTCCGCTCTCCCTCTCAAAATGCTATCACATGGCCACGCGAATATATAGCATCTGCCAGGGAAGTTCTACTCACTACCTTCTCGTGGCGGGGGTATTGTTCACAAAAGTGAGAGGACGAAAAGCGAATGTCCGGCGCTTTAACCGGGTTGGTGGATGTGGAGGATCCACCTAGGGGAGTTGGAAAACCCTGATTCCAAACCAATGGTGCACATGGGCTCCAATATCCTGAAGGAACGAATGGCTTATGAACCAACTGTTGGTCACCGGCTACCATGGGACTGCATCTCCTTACGATGCTCCACTGCCTTGTGGACTAGACCTTTAGGTCAAAGGCTCCGGGTGTGGCCCCCTAAGAAAACCACCTGTTTCAGTCTGGGCACCTGGACAGTATCACAGCCCTCACACAAATGAAATGAGATTTGTGTGGCGCATATTTATCTGGTGCTTCCTTGTACCAATATTTGTGTTGAAATAAATAAATAAAATCACCAGAAAAGGCTTTACCAACCAATCTGTCTGGAACTCCATAGTCTGTATTCCTTAGCATTCTTATGTTTAGCAATTTTAAGCGTTTTAGTAATGGGATATTTATAAGTTTTACTTTGTTTTTAATAAAATACCTTCATATTTTGAATTTCGCACAAAATCTAGTGACCACTACCACAAATCCAATTAGTTCATCAATAAAGTATATTCTCATCTGCCTGTTTTCAAAGAACGAAATAATCATTTAGTCCTTCTCATTTTCAGCACTTTTCTCTAACTGTTGACACTTGTTCATAATGATACTTATTTTTCTAATAAGCTTCAATACAAACTATTTCTCCTCTTTCTTTCACTTTTCATTACAATTTTGTTTTTTCTATTATTCTTAGAAGGTATTCAAACAAATCCTAATCATATTCATAATAAATCACTTAATAATAAATCAAAAGAGAATCATAATCATAATAATAATTTATCGATGGATTCATTTTCTCATTTCACTTCAGTATCCGATAGTAACCAATTAATAACTAATAATCTATCAAAAAAATTTAAAAAAAAGAGAAAATTCAATAATAATAATAATAATCAATATCATAAAATCAATAAATCTATAAAACAAAAAAATCATTTCAATAAAAATCAATTACGTCATTTATTAACAAATCATCAATCTTCTTTATTAAATGATCAAAGTGATAATAATAATAATAATGATGATGATGATAATAGTAATATTGATGAACGTTATCGTTTATATACAGCTTCAGGTATGTCAATTTCTTTATTCTTTTATACTGTTCTTTTCTTTTTGTTTTTCCAATGAATATCAGAATGGGGTTTTGTAAATATTATAATAATTTCAATAGTTGAGATCATGAGTCGCCGCTGACCAGTGCTTCCAGGTTTTCTCATGGTGTTCTAGTTTCAATTGATTCATGATCTCAACTCTATAAAATTACTAAAATCTCCACAAAACCCCTTCTGATAATGATCATATGTTCACTAGTAACTGGCTCCATGAGGTATTTCCCGGAGTTCTAGTGAGAAGCAGTAACCAGTGGAGTTCAACCAGGTCTGTTGGGAGATATCAACTCACTGATGACATTGGTGAATGGTTGCTCAATTTTGTGGATTGGTTGAAGTTAGACATTAACAACGTTGGATGCCGGCCAGCTCAGTGGTCTAAAGGTTAAGTGGTCTGGCGCGAGACTGATAGGCCCTGGGTTGGAATCTCGCGAGGCGGGATCGTGGATGCGCACTGCTGAGGAGTCCCATAATAGGACGAAACGGCCGTCAAGCAGTGCTTCCAGGTTTTCCTTGGTGGTCTAGCTTCAATTGACTCATGAATAATGCATATTCAAAAGTGAATAATATTTGAGCGAATAATTGGCGTAGATCTGTTCATTTCTGTTTGTTGATTATTTATTGGATAAGTCAAATTCAAACATGATTCATGAAGTCAATTATTGACTATCGAATTGAATAGTTTATAGAGGATGTTAAATTATTATATAGTTGATATTTGTAAAACAATTGTGGTTTATAATTGATAACGTTAGGTTATATGATTCATAATAGGTCACAATCAATCAGTGTTTAAAGAAATTATGAGATCACCTAAAATCGGCGAACAGAACGAAGGATCAGCGACAGGAATGACAAGATAAGCTAAACTATTCCGATGCATCCTAGTCCTGGTAACTAGAAGGAGAGAGGGCTTGGTTCAGATAAGGGAAAAGTTTATTCCATAACCAGGCCAACAATTCTAGCGTATATATACAGCATAAAAAGGTCCTTGGGAAATGTCACAAAATAGCATATTAAAAGGCAACGAACTAATGACATTTAGGGTCCTTTCAAATGAAAAATACAATTCGAAGGTAAAATTGGCGCTTTTGTCGTGAAAAAGAGAAATTCAAATCTCCGAAATGAAATTACATAAATCAGATGTTTACCAAATGATTTTCTTAGGATCTAACATCCCCAACAGTCATGGTCAGTGTCATCATTTGACAAAGATATACGTTAACTTGATTTACCATTGTTAACAAATTAACACCAAAGGAATTTAACAACACGAATTCCAAAAGAAATCCAAATAATGTAGCAGTAGTGGTAGTAGTGATAATGAGAAATATAGAACATTAAAAGCATGGTTCAACAAAACAAAGCCAAGATATGTATGAGGAAATAAGAGAATTCTGTGTTGAGAGAAAAACAGAGTAATTGAACGTGTGCCATGGTAAACTATCATGGACCGTGTCAATCAAAGTATCTAATCACTGGTCACGGCAATCAGGTGGACCCCAGCCATGTAGTCTGTATCTACCGACATAGCTTACACCAACAGTCAATCACCCCATAGACTGATACCAGGTTTTGGTTTGACTACTCTTGACTTCCAACTTATGCCTTCACCAGATAGCATCGACCATCTAGGTATTTGGTGATTGGGCACACATAACACATGTGTCAACCAATACAGATGATAAACATTCACTATCTCAACAGTTGATTTGCTATGTATACCGAGTACCATGTGACCGACCTCAGAATTTCTCACTCAGTGATCCCTGAATACACGAGAGATGCTTCATAGACACCCGTAATTGGATACTAGTGACCTACGGACACCTACATGAATTAGACCAACAGTCAATGAATTCGTGGACTGATGCCACATCTTGATTTGCCTACTCTTGGCTTTGTCTCTACCTGCTCCTTCAGCAGATATCATCGATGCTACTCACTCGAGCATGTGGGAAATCGTTGATTCTCTTGAACCGTAGCAGATTTTAAGTGAATAGAAAATGGAACAGTTTGTTACAGGAATCCAAAAACAACACGTATAAAGGAAGTAGAAGCAAAGCGATTGACGGTAAACGGACAAATTCCACATCCCAAGAAACTTTATTCCCCATTTTAATGGTCGCTATTTTTTTACTCGGGCTTTTAATTGTGGATCCCGCCGCATCTGTCACGCGATACATTCACACTCTTATAGGTAACTAGTTACAGACTAGAACAAGAGCTCACTATCATTACATAGAAAGGGTATAAGAATGTATATGTACACATAACTTACCAGATATGTCTTTCTGCACTTCCAATTCAGTTACAAGTTGGACGGAACATATCAGACATAATTTTAGATTAGCCTAGTATGGTATATATTCGTTTATCAAAGTCGAGTCATTCAGACCTTCAGGAGAATGTATGTCACATGTAAACTTTGCACTGCATTTCTAAATGTAGACGTAACATTGTAGTGTGGTAAACCTGAGTAACAGGTTTACAATTAATTCACGGTAATTTATGAACAGTAAAATATAACAGCAGTTAATAAGTTGAATAAAAGCCTAAAATTAGGAGGACATAACAGTACCACAAACTAATTATCAGTTTACTGACTTGTGGAGGTTATTAAATGTTAATTACATCACGATCCGATTTGAGTTAGATATCCACTGGGATATAGGATGCACTGGACAGTTGTTTCATTCTAACATAGGACCCTCCAGCATTACGCATCGATGACCCTGCCACTAGGGATCGAGTCTAGGACCTTCAGTCTCACTTGAAAACGGTGAAACTATGGAAAAACAGCCTCCCAGTTTTCCGTGGATGTCTAACTTAGGTCGGTTCGTGATGTTAGTAACACGATCGGACTTTTTAATGAATAAACATTAAAAATATGTATATTTATACTTCAGAGAATAGCCTTAACATTTTTAGTTATCCACTCTATTCTAACACTGGTGTAATTTTATAAATTATACTTTAGCACCCTAACACCTTACTCACTCATCCCTCAAATAACATTCTTATTTAGTTAATTTAAATTTTTTAGAAAATTACCCATTATTTTGTATACTTATATGTTTAGGTGAAGTAGTTGATGTTAGACAATTAAATCGTACAAGATCTGGACGCATCGTCTTACCGAAACTAGATTCGCGTTATGAACAAAGTGTTGTTTTGAATGGTGGACATGTAATGGGTGTCAGTCGTAATACAGATGATCAGGTATGTAGTAATGACTATTGTTCATGATATTAATGGTTTTTTTTAAAAAAAAATTTATCACATCTAGAACATATTAATTTTGCTCCACTTTGAGCCACTTGTCAAGTGTAAGAACTGTACAAACCCGTAACGTTTGAAACGAGGTTCACAGACAAAACTTATGATTGAAAACATTTATCATTGAGCTACCATCCTAAGTTAATCTTTTACAACTTCCTACAGATATTTTGACAACTACGTCATAAACTGTTGGTCCTAAAAAAACCCACACTTACTTGCCTCATGATTTTCCTTGCCGTGAATCAGTCAATCAGTCAGTCAGTCACAACGTAGAACTTCGTACGTACGTACATCAGTTCGAGTTGCCATACCACATTTACACAGAGATGCAGTTGTCGATTCAAATCCCATAGTGGCAGAAGTAGTAAGGGTATAAGCATTAATGTGAAAGATTAGGGTTTGAAGATGTTATTGTAGGAGTATAATACGGTGAAATAAATTTGGAAAGAGAAAAAGGATAGGGACATGAGGAATTCAGAAGATTATAATTTGGTAGAACACAAAGAGTGGATGCACCTTCGCCATTGCATACGATTTTGAGCCATGTCATTCAAGATCTCTAACCATCGATTGCTATCATCTCGCGCATCCCAACCAGGTAGTAGTCTACACCTACGAACATGGCTCAGTCTACTTGTCAGTGACTTGATGGATTTGTGCCACGTTTTGGTCTGGCCGTCTCTAGCTTTCTTCCAACCTAATCCTACACCATGAAACATTGCACGTCGGTGCAGTCGGTGGTTGGGCATACGTGAATAAGGTTCGCTAAATATATAGAGCTAGCCCAGCAAAATGTACATGTTTAACTAGTTTCAAATAGATATTTTCTTGGGTCTACATTCACACCTTCATGTTGGCAAAAATTTTAGTTCTACTCTTACCCTCTTTTTAGATACATATAAAGATATATTCGTCCATGTTGTGGGCAGCCAGAATATGTCAATCACTTGCACTAATCGAGTTAATTTTTTTCTTCCAAAAGCAGCACTATAAGTACTAGTACCTTTTATGCGTCCCGACGCCAACTCTACTTGTGAAAGTTTATTTTGGAGTGTTTTAAAATAAAGTAAAGTTCTTTAGCTTACATTAATCTGTAATGTAATATTAACTGGTTTCTTTGTAATTGTAACAGTTTGTTATATGCTGTCTAAGATTATTCGTCATACATAGATACAAATACGTATGTTTATTATTGTGATATTCGGGTGTTTTGGAGATTGTGTAAGTTCAATATTGTTCTTCCTGAAAAATAAAGTGTTGTCTTGAGTGTCGATGAATCCCGTCAAGCTTATACCGATCATAGTGTAGGGAACAAAACACCAGTTGGGGACAATCGAATGTATTTATGCACAAATTACAGACTATCTCACTAAATTCTGATAACCATACAACAAACAGTTAATTTGAAAAATAACAATCAATTGTCTGAATCTTCACTGTTCCTTCTGTAAATATCAGTTCATCTTCTCTAATTTCATTGTTCATGCATTTTACTACCAATTGTGCTTCATTTCCTTATCGGTCTTCTTCCAAAATACATTCTATGTCTGACCATCGCCATATACTACTTATATAGATATAAGTAGACTACACCACAATAGAATAAACACTTGTTTCTTATTGTATTTAGTACAAAATACATAATATGCTAACATTTTATGATGAATAAGCTTCTGTTCGGAATGCTATGTCCTCCAATACTACTTTTAAAGAAAAAAAGTTTATCTTAAATCCATATATCCATTCAACGTAAATTTCATCCAGTTAACTTACGATGCATTTTTGTTGTATTTAATGTATTCAATGTGAATTATATCCATTGACTTTCAGTTGTAAGTAATTATTTAAGTTTCAGTGCATTTTTCCTCGTATTGATTAATCAAATGGGGGTTTTTTTGTGTTCAACGGTAACTGCTCAGTCGATAAAATTTTGTAATTAATTGAATCGATATATATATATATATATATATATATATATATATATAACTGAATTAACTTAAATGCGAAATGAATTCTTCCACAATCTCTATTAAGGAAGCTTCTATACAAATTGAACTTCTCACTCTAGTTGATGGGCACGAAAGATTAAGTCTCGTTCATTGTATTGCATTTGCAAATAATTAGTTTATTACATGAGCTAATCTCCGATACAATACAACATGCATCAACCGAATTGCACTTGACGGAGGAGCTTTGAAGAATGTGGAGACCTTTACATATCTAGGCAGCATCATTGATGAACACGGTGGACCAGATGCAGATGTGAAGGCGAGGATCGGCAAAGCAAGAGCAGCATATTTCCAACTGAAGACCATCTGGAACTCAAAACAATTGTCAACCAACACAAAGATCAGAATTTTCAATACAAATGTCAAAGCAGTTCTACTGTATGGGTCGGAGACGTGGAGAACTACGAAAGCCATCATCCAGAAGATACAAGTGTTTATCAACAGTTGTCTACGCAAGATACTTCGGATCCGCTGGCCAGACACTATCAGCAACAAGCTACTGTGGAAGACAACAAACCAGATTTCAGCGGAAGAAGAAATCAGAAAGAGGCGCTGGAAGTGGATAGGGCACACTTTGAGGAAATCACCCAATTGCATCACAAGACAAGCCCTCACATAGAATCCTGAAGGTCAAAGGAGAAGAGGAATATCAAAGAACACATTACGCCGAGAAATAGAAACAGACATGAGAAGAATGAACAAAAACTGGATAGAACTAGAAAAGAAGGCCCAGGACAGAGTGAGTTGGAGAATGATGGTCGGCAGTCTATGCTCCATTGGGAGTAACAGGCGTAAGTAAGTACACGAGCTAATCATATTTCAAGTCATTTTTCATAAATAACCTCATTGCATTGTTAATCGCTTAATCCATGTTTATTTTAGTTTATTTTCCTGTTATTTTACTTTTAGACTTTAATATCTTGGGTTTCGGAATCATCTAGTCAATAAAATAGAAATGGTATTTATGTTTTTTTGTACGAGTGATGCATTTCCGATTCACTAATTTCATCGGTATACTTATTTTTTTTTTAAACATTCTGATTTTTGTTTTTATATGTTCTATTTATAAAACAATGAGAATTATTTAACTAGTTTCGTGTTGCTTTTATTAGTGGGATTATAGAAAGAGGATTTTGTAGAATGTAGTAGAAAACAAAGGGATTATGTTGAACGAATAGATGCTAACTCAACTCAATTGTTCGTCACTGCACGGTAATATCGTGAAATTACTACACTATATTTTCTAAATGACTTCGGAGTCAGTATATGTATATTTGTTGCTGGGGCAACATGGATAGAGCATGCCCGAACCACCTCGCTTGGTGTTATCTTGATTACGCCAGATAACTCATTTTGAACTTTAGCATTATTTACGGCGTTTAACAGTTTGTGAGCAACACTTCAGAGACAATGATAATATGACATTTATCCAGAATCCTCAAGTTTCAAAAACGCCTTGGTGTTGTAAAAGTGAACTTTTAGTCAGATCATTAAAGATGCAGAACCTGCTCTAGCTTTCAATATACGTAAATCGAACCCGATCACTGCCTCACAATTAGCACTTAGTAACACAAATATAAACGAAGATCTCTTAAGTAATCTTTACTTTGACACTAATAGCTAATTATTCAAGTATATTGGTTACTAACTGACTAAATGCAATTAGGGTATTCTGTGTGCCCCTAAATGCCCTGGTACGGCCGAGGGTAGGGAGAGTCCGCTCTCACTCGAAATACTCTCACATGGCCACGCGTGTACAGCCACTATCAAGGAAGTCCTACTCACTACCTTCTCACAGAGGGGGTGTTGTTTATGAAATTCAGAGTACGAAAAGCAAATGTCTGACGCCTTAACTGGGATGTTGAATATAGAGGATCCACCTAGGGGAGTTGGAGAAACATGAATTCAAACTAATGGTACACATGGACTCCAGGGTCGTGAGGGAACAAATGGCGTATGAACCAATTGTTGGTCACCGGCTATCATGGAACTGCATCTCCTTACGATGCTCCACTGCCTTGTGGGTCAAAGTCTCGAGATATGACCCTCTAATAAAACCACCGGCTTCGGTCTGGGCACTCGGGCAGTACCACAGCCCTCACACAATAAGTGTGGCGCATATATATCTGGTGCCCCCTTGTACCAATATTTATGTTTTCAAATAAACAATAGATAAGGGTATTCTGCATATTGCTGTACAGTAAGACGACAAATCTACCCTACCACCAAATAATTTATTCAAAACTACTGTGGCGTGGGTTACTTATATCCACATAAGTAGTGTATTACGATGGTCAGGCATTGAATGTATTTCAGTAGAAGATCGATAAGGAAAGATCGAGAACGAAGCGCGATTGGTATGAAAATGCATGAACAATAATAATCAGAGACGATGAACTGATATTTGCAGAAGGAACAGTCAAGATTGAGACGATTGATTAATAGTTTGCAAATTGACTATTTCCTTTATGGTTCTCCTATTTTACTGAGATATTCTGTAATTCTTTGCTCAAATATATTAGATTATCCCCACTCGACTTCTTGTTCACTACACTAGTACCAAATGGTCGTTAATTGTGGAATTAAAAAGGAATGATGACATTGATAAATTCTGACTTATTCCACTTTGTTTGACATAACAGTTGTAATCGGGGAGGTTGTTTGCTTCGAATAATTGACAATGCGAAAGAGAGCATAAACATGAATCATAGCGTATTTGAATCAATGAAATCATTCGATTACAAACTATACATCTTTGGATGAATAATAAAGAATTTATCTCTTGATTCACTTTAAAAAAAAAACCAAAAATTTACTTGGATAGTCACTTTATACCCAAAGTTATTATTATAACAAGTTGTTGTTGTGACTTTATAAAAAAAAATAGGACGTATGCTAATTCGTTATTGATTTAATGTCCGGCTTTTATCACGTGAATTATCCACCAATCCAAATACGACTTTCCCGATCTTAACACTGTGACAAATTAATGTCGTCCGACCAGTGTGTGCAGTCTAGTGTCTTTATTCGTTCCTTGTCCGCCTAGCCCGTTCAACTGAGTCCAGAACACCAATTACAGCTTCTGCTATACGAGTCATTTATTTCAAGCATACTCCGTTTATATATCTATATATATAATATTTGTACAATATCAAACCAAATGTGGCTGTTAACGTAAGAGACAATAATCAATAAACTGAATATAATTTAGGGGCAGTAAATCGTATAATAATAATCCACAGGTCAAAATGAGGCTTATAATAAGATGAATATAGATATATAGAATCTAATTACTCAATAGGTATACAACAAGAATATATATAGAATAATCGTCCATTAGTAGATCCCGGAAGTTACCCGTACTTATGTCTTCGCTAGGATATAACAGTTGTTGTCTTAAAAATCCAGACATATCATTTGCAACTTAATATCTGGATAAACAACAAAACAAAGCTGAAATGTAAACTTTAAGGTTTTTCCTACATTTCATAATTTACTAAGAGATTTGATAATCAATTAATTATAATAATATTTATTTAAACACATAAACATTGGTACAAGGAGGTACCAAATATATATATTTGCTACACAAATCATTCGAGTTTTTTGTGAGTGCTAGAATACTGTCCGGATGTCAAAACCGAGGCAAGTGGTTTCCTTAGGAGGGCACACCCCGAGCCTTCGACATAAAGGTCTAACCTACAAGGGAATGGAGCAACGTTAGGAGATACAGTCCCATGGTATGTGGTGACTATTAATAGGTTCATACGCTATTTGTCTCCTCCGGATTCTGGAGTCCATGTGTACCATTGGTTTGGAATCTTGTTTCTCCAATTTCCCTAGGTGGATCCTCTATATCCAACATCCTAGTTAAAGCGTCGGACATTTGCTTGTCGCTCTCTGAATTTCGTAAACAACATCGTCGCGAGATGGCAGTGAGTAGGACTTCCTTGATAGTGGTTGTATACGCGTGGCCATGTGAGAGTATTTCGAGAGGGGGAGCTGACTGTCTGTACCCTCGGCCGTACCAAGGCATTCATATAATATTATTAATAACTTTACTGCCCAATATAACAAACAAAGCATCTAATTACATAAAGTTCAAAGGATTAATGACTAATTCATCCCAAATGGTAAGGTTATTCACGATAAAAAAAAGAGATTATGAAAGATAATTATTTATTTATAAATTAGTTGCAGGTATAGTATATTTCAATTTATGATTGTCAAATAACACTAAGAATTGCGCTAACTTCTCATGAATAATATCTGTAAGAAGAATAAAATAATTTAGGAATTAACTTGAAAACTATTGTCAAATCAAAGTATATTTAAATAAATACATATCTATTGAAAGCGTGCGTCAATTGAAGCTAGACCACCATGAAAAACCTGGAAGCACTGGACGGCCGTTTCGTCCTATTATGGGACTCGCGAGTGCGGGATCGTGGATGCGCACTGCTGAGGAGTCCCACAATAGGATGGAACGGGCGTCAAACAGTGCTTCTAGGTTTTCTCATGGTGGTCTATCTTCAATTGACTCATGATTTCAACTATGAAAATACTAAATCTCCACAAAACCTCTTCTGATAATTAACATATCTATTGAATAAATGCCTTAACACTGTAGTAAATGTTTCCATAAAGACAACAAACTAACATTTTTGTTTTTGAAATGAAGATCTGTTGTATCCTGAAAAAAATTATGAATGGTAACTTTGGGATCTATTTATGAACTCATACCATGCATATATTTCTTATCTTATAATTGCTAGACAACTAAACTATTCATATTCATGTTCCCCTTATCATAAGCCTTATTTTGATCTATGAACTATTATTATACGATTTACCATTCTTGAGTTATCCCTAGTTCATTAATTACTGCCTGCCACATTCACAGCCACATTTGGCTAAATCTTGTACAAATGTTATTTCCCATTTTATGGAACGATGTGGTCTGTTTGATTGGTATATAAACTGAGTATGTTTGAAATACAATCATTCATACCACAAAGGCTGTTCTGGACTTAACTGGCTGGGATAGGCAGAAGCAGGACCGATAAGTACTCTACAGTGCTCGTACGGTTTTCGTGTATCATTGGTCCGATTGATAAATCGCTACTCTCTGATTGGCGGTCCTATCACGTCATACGTTAACAAGGCATCCACTCGGCCACAAGTTATAACAAGATTGTCTTAATTTATTGCGCAGACAATATAGTAAAAATATATATTCACATAGTCACATTCTTTTTTTGTTCAATGTTTTTAAAATGCTACAACGATTAAGGGTGGTTAGTTTTCAGTACAGAAGGAAACTTTAGTTAAGTTGGGTAGTAGCTATGAGTAGGATTTATTATGGATGTTTCGTCTTGTTTGGAACTTGTCAGTTAGGTGTACTTAGATTTGTGTTGATTTAGACAATGAAATACGAACTTTATACCTTTGGCTTCGAATACCACTGTTTCTGGCTTAGATTGGGTTGTCACCCATCAACAAAGCAGAGAAGCAAAACGATTAGGGTAAATGTGAGCATAATCCAATGAAACCCTCAGCGCTTTAAATAAAGGACAGGGAAATGGTTTTGTGTGCGATACATTCTACGACATTTGTTACATTGTACAATCTGAACAAAAGAAATACGATTCCCATCGCGGTTGACAACATTAGATATATATACGTCAGGGGACAGCTATGAAGCTGCATTATAATTATGAAAAGTTGATTTAAGGAGTTCACTTCACCATTGTTAGGCAGATTTAGATTATTCCTCGAAAAAGCCCAAAAAACACTGGGAAACACCTTATCCAATCAGCATTGAGTAGAAGTTTCTCAGCAACATGTTGAAGGTGAAGTCATGTGTCATTTCTGATTGGGTGATTACATATCCTGCTACTATGTTTAGTGGGGTTCCAGTACCTTCTAGAAGCCCAAGGCCATTTGAGATGCTATAGATTCCTTCGATTTTCTGTACACAAACTAACCTTGGAGTAGACCGTTCCTTACATATTTCGCGCTTTTTTCTCTCATGATCAAAATATGTAGATTTAACCTGAGGGTTATAAGAAGTCTTTAGGAAACTTGTTCAGTCAGAAAAATGATTAACTACTGAGTTCATGTACGACTTCACTTATTTCGACTTGGGCAGTCAGAGGATACGTTTAATTTAGAAAACAAACAAAACTGTATTTCCACTTTAGTATATCAATATGCATTCGGATATGAAGTTGTATTGGATGAAAATAAGGAAAAAAAAACTTACTACAAACAAAACAAGATGGTACAATTCTTGGACTTGATAATAACTGACCAATACGTCGTAAGTCTAAACTAATTGACACTAATTTTTTATTTGGATCTTCATTATTTATCTGTTTTGAACTATCCAAATCAACATTGTTTGAATCCCAAATAGTACTACGAGCTTCATCCATTGAATCGTTAATTTCAGTTGAAAATGATTCTGTATTCATCCAACTACGTGATTTTAAACCTCGAAATGTTAACTTAACAGAAGCTAACGTTTCAACATTAACAGCAAAATTTAATTCACCTGAACCATTTGCACTGATAATCTTCATAAAAAAAATGAATATAAGAAATATGTAAATGAAGTAAACTATGAATTTGAAAACCCACATAGAATCTTGATGCAAATATCTACATTCAATTAGTATTGTTTGTTTGAATCTTCCCATCGATGTGTTAAGACTGCAACTGGTCAGTCTCTAATTGGCATATGTGCATACTGTGCGTATTGCCTCGATATAGCCTTAATTCACAAGCATGGTAAGCAGTGATGGATAGTGGCTAACAGTGGAATCCAGTTTGACGCGCGTTTCGTCCTATTTGGGACTCGTCAACTGGATGTACTTGCATCTCAGAGTTGATGTTCACTCTGGGACTCGAACCCTGTAGCTTTCGCTTCAAACGCCATCGCGTTATCCACTCGGTCTACATTCTCTCAAATTATGTGAGACACCATAACCGATTTCGAATGATTTCTCTGAACATCTACAATCATGAATTGAATCGTGAGCCCTAACCAACTGGTCTTCATTTTTGTATACTGAACTCAATTCAGTAGAAAGTACAACTGACTGATACCATATCTTGATCTGGTCAACAGGAATGAGGTTTTTGTTGTGAAGTAGTGCTCTGCTGGTTGAGACATTCGAGATTCAACCACCAGGACGCAGGTGTGGGAAACCAAGTGATATTGAAGTGGAGGAGGACACAGGTGGGGACAACCGATTATATTCAGCACAAAATTACAGTTGCTTGATAAAACAGAAAAAAACATATTCCAATACTTCATTTGCAAAATTTCCATTAATTGTCTTAGACTTCATTGTTCCTGCATTTCCATACCAACTGTTTTCTGTTCCCGTTCTTCCCTCATCGATCTTCTCAACCTTCTGCTGCTACACATCCTATTGCTGACTAGCGTTATATACTACTTATATTGATATAAGTAGCACACACCACAATATCACTTATTAATATAGCACATAGAAACTACGCTTTAAGGCTTAATACACGAATCCTCATTAGAATTTGTTTCTATCATTCAGTGACGATAACAACTGTAAATACATCTCAGTTCTACAGGAAGCCAGTTGCTAGCAGAATAGCTCAATGGCAACTTCTCTGATCGTGAAGCTGTGACACGGGATCGAATCTGGGAGAGAGCTTAGTTCACCCAAGAATACAGGTGCACCTTGATGACGAGGAGAGGACACTACAAAACTTAGGTCTAGAGTTTCGTGTTGATTAATCCCAATCACACACAGATTTGTAGTTGATAAACGTCAACATAACACAGACTTGACGAGAATATGCTCGAGACTAGATGACGTCGGAATGCGATAAATGGTAAATTTATAACCAAGCAACTAAAAAATTTTTATATAAAGTTTATAGATCCACATGAACGGTGTTTGCTTTATGGCATATTTACATTCCTCACTACAAGTTGTGTTTCGATTTGGGAATCAGTCAAGTGAAATAGTTTCTAGGAGTACTAAGACGAAGAAGACTTATAATAAATGAGGTGCATTACTGTATTTCTGTTTCACAGAAACAATAATAAAGATATTAATTACTTACAATAAACTTTGCAAATTTTTTCATACGATCAACAAATGGACGTAATGTTTTCACTGGTGGAAAGAAAATACTCACCTAAAAATTTGTGAAAAATATGAGGAAGTAAACAAACTAGTTGATAATTATAAACAGATTCGTAAATTCAAATAAAATGTTGATAAGAGATGTATTATCATATTAGTTTGGATTTAGAGACCGTCTATCAACAACTCCGCGAATGACATCTTTAAGGTCAGGTTATCCAAACTGCACTAGGCAATGTAACTCGATTGTAGAGGAGTGCCCAAGAAAGGATTTGAACATCCTTATGAGACGCCAAAGTCGGAATGGACAACACCGGTTGTCAAGATATCATAGGACGACATAGATTGCGAGAAAAGAACATAGGTGGTAAGAAATTTGCAAATTTACGTGTCTTCAACAAAATGATTATAAGCAGTACTATATTCCCCCAAAAACGTACAAAGCTACATGGATCTCACCGGACCACACTACAGAGAACAAGATAGACCATGTTTGCATCACGTGCGAACCAGGAGAGGAGTTGACATGGCTTCAGATCACCACCTCATGGTGGTTGCCAGGATCAAACTGAAGCTAAAGACGCACTGGGCAAATTGCATTAAAAAGGTTTAATACAGCCTTCTTTCGAAATACAAATAAACTCAAAGAATTCAAGATAGTTCACAACAACAGGTTCAAAGCCTTACAAGATCTATTCAAAGAAGAAGGAATTACTATGGAGGACAACTTGAAAGGGATCAAAGAAGCACTAACCTCAACATGTCAGGAGGTTCTTGGCTGCAAGAAGCACCATCACAAAGAATGGATCACTATGCAAACCGTTGGGAAGATTAAAGAGAGGAAGAACAAGAAGACAGCAATTAACAATAGACAATCAAGACACAAACTGTATACATAGAAGCAAACAAGTAAGTGAAGAGGAGCATTAGAGCCGACAAGCGGAAATACGTGGAAGACCTATCAACGACGACGGAGAAAGCTGCAAGAGAAGGAAATATCAATAAACTATATGTCACAACAAAGTGACTGACAGGAAAATATAGCAAACCAGAGAGATCTGTCGATGATAAAGAAGGCGAGTCAAACACTGAGATTCAAGAACAGAGGAAAGGGTGGATAGAACACTTTGAATTAATCCTGAATAGATTAGCTCCATTGAATCCAATCGACTTCGGAGCAACACACACAGACATTCTTATAGCTATCACTCCATCAACGACCGAAAAAATTAGGATGGTCATGAGATAAATCAAGAGTGGGAAAGCAGAAGGACCTGACAATATACCATCCGAAGTACTGAAGTCAAAAATAAAAGTAACTGCGGACATGCTTCACGTTCTATACAGGAAGATTAGGGAGGAAGAACAAGTGTCAACGGACTGGAAAGGAGGATACCTCATCAATATATCAAAGAAAGGAGATCTGAGCAAATGTGCGACTACAGAGGCATCAAATAACTATCAGTACCAAAAAAAGTTTTCAACAGAGTGTTGCTGAACTGAACGAAAGATTCGGTAGATGTTCAATTTCGAGGTCGACAAGATGAATTCCGTAAGGATGTCTTGCACAGACCGAATCGCGACACTACAGATCGTCATTGGACAATCAATTGGATGGAACTCGTTACTATACATCAACTTCGTTGACTATAAGAAAGCATTCGACAGTGTGGATAGGAGGACCTTATGGAACCTCCTTCGAAACTATGGTGTACCTGAAATGATCATCAACATCAAATGGAGTTTATACGACAGGCTACACCGCAAAATGATGCATGGAGGACAGCTGACAGACTCAGTTCAAGTGAGGACTCGAATCAGACAACGCTGCTCACTCTCTTCCATTCTCTTTTTTCAAGTGGTTGACTGGATTATGAAGACCTCAACATCGGAGTGGAAGCACGAAATACAATGGACAGTTTAGATGCGACTAGACGATTTGAACTTTACAGATGACCTGACTCTACTACCCCATATACATCAACAAATGCAGGTCAAGACAACTAGTGTAGCAGCAGCCTCTGAATCAATCGGCTTCAACATACACAAGAGAAAAGCAAGATTCCGAAATACAACACAGAGAGCACTAACCCAACCACACTTGATGGAGGAACTCTGGAAGAGGTGGAGATTTTCACTTATCTGGGTAGCATCATCGATGAACGTGGAGGATCTGACACAGACGCAAAGGCAAGGATTGGTAAAGCAAGATCAACATTCCTACAGTTGAAGAACATATGGAACTCAAAATAACTGTCAACGAGTGTCACAATCAGAATCTTCAATACGAATGTCAAGACAGTTCTACTGTATGGTGTTGAAGCTTAGAGAGCTACTACAGCCGTCATCAAAAACGTACAGATATTTATGAACAAGATACTCAATGTCCGTTGTCTGGATACAATCAGCAACAGCCTACTATGGAAGAGAACAAACCAACATCCAGATGAATACAAAATTTGGGAAAAACTCTGGAGGTGGATAGGAGACACATTGAGAAAATCACCAAACTGCATTATGAGGCAAGCGCTAACTTGAAATCCCGAAGGCGAAATGAAAAAGGGCAAACTAGAGAACACATTGCGTCGAGAATTGGAGGCGGGAACCAAAAGGACTTGGAAACAACTGGAAAAGAGGGCTCAAGGTAGAGTTGGCCGGAGGATCGTGTACGGTGGCCTATGCTCCTTCACGAGGGGTAGTAGGAGTAAGGAAGTAGGACGAAACGTGCTTCCTGAATTCCAAAATTAGCTGCTACTGCAAGATACTGTAAGCGATTGTTTTTATAGTATGAAATAACGTCGGCTACAAACTATAGATCATGAGGCGACTACATTTACACCACCTATGGAAAAACTAAGATGTCTGTCCATTTGTAATGCCCAAATATACTGTGAATTAGTCTGCTCCATAGTTATGAAACATATCTTATAAAAGTGGAAAACATAAGTAAGTTAGAAGAACTTGATAATATATGTGTGTCATTCAAATCCTTATTTATGTATTATGGAACTAATACCAGATATTTTAAAGATAACCACAAGAATTCAGATAGAAACGATAAGTTGAATGATGAGGCTGTAATCAGTTATTGACACTGGTGTTTGGGATATGATGTTGAGGATGTTGGGCATCGTACTACTCTATCACCCTGTGCTGGTTAACGTGGAAGTAAATAAGAAAGCTAGTAGTGGCTAGCCAGAACTTCAGTTCTAGAAGTTATTGAATATTGGTCTAAGTTATATCAGTCGGGAAATGCATATTTCTCTGATCAAGGTCAGAGAGATAATTGTAACCTATGGCTAAGTAATACAAAAGTAATTTTTATTTTTGTTATGATTAACTACTAATCAATAATGGTACATTTTTTATAGATGAAAACTTGACTTCATTATGACACTTACGTGAAAATCTGGATCTGGTGTCTCAACAAATTCATCCCATAAACGTGGAGGTACAACTTGGACGGGAATAAAATGCCAAACAGAACGTGGATGGCCTGTAACACTTGACTAAATGTTTAGAGAAAACAAAAGTAAACATCCAGTTGTAGTACATGAAGATTTTTAGTTGAAGACAAACACTAACTCGAATGATATAAGAATTGAGGGTGTATAATTCAACAGTTGTATCTTATTTACGGTTAGACATGAAGCTCCTGGATTGAATCCGTAGACAGTTATAGGTATGCACTGTTGAAGATCCTCAAACAAGATTATGTGATTTAGTTTACAAACAGGGTTCACTGTGTTGTGTATGGTTACGTATTGACTCCGGAAGCAAGATGGAGTAGCACAAAGTATGCATCATTCCCTATATAACCTTTTAGAGCATAGTCCCCAAAAACCGAGAATACAAGTAGAATTCATAAAGTTTATTGCAACTAGAACCGATGATGGGAAAGAGTAAAATGCTTACGTAGTTTCTGTTATATCTTGATAAACAATTCGGTCAAGTTATGGCAATTTCTAATTATGAACAGGAATCAATGGGAACTCTGGTAAAGCTGTACTATACCACCGAACGAATTTCAGGATCACGGTGTATAAATCGAAATAGAATCAAATATGAATGTTACAAATAAGGACTAAGAGTTAGGGGTTAAGAATTTCATAACGAACTAAGATTAATTAGAGTACAAGGTTAACAAATTTCATGCGGGGGTATAGTAATGCTTTACTCCAAACTCAGTAAGTACAGTCACTATGACAAACAACCCTTCAACATTTATCTCTCAAACAAGAGGAAGGAGACAATATTGTAGAAAAACTTAGATATCCCAGACCGTAAGACGATAAAATTAGCAAACAATAGCTAATCAGATAACAGCAAACGTCGTTGCGGATAGATGAATTAGAAAAGTGGTATCGCCGTTCTCCGTAGCAGCTAGGACTACCCTTTGCAAACAAAAAAAACTAGACAGCCGGAGATCACCTTATCAGTTTCACGATCTTTTGAAGGAAGTTTGAAGATCAGCCAGTACGGATGGGCTATCGGGGTACCAGATCTAACCATACGTATGCGATATAAAAGTTTCAAATTAGTGATTAAAAACAATCACTTTTTGACTGGTTTCGTTCAAAATTCTGAAAATTATTACATATATTAACAAGCTTCAATTCTCAAGCATGGTAAGCAGAGATGGATAGTGGCTAGCAGTGGAATCCAGGACGCGCATTTTATCCTATTTCGGACTCGTCAGCTGGATGTACCTGCACCTCAGAGTTGATGTTCAAGCTTCAATTCTAACTAAATATGCCAGTGGTGACAATGCATCATCAGAATTAATGGGTTTTTATGCAAGATTTAAAAAAAACCAACCTGTTCCAGTTCAAGCGCTAAACAAGGAGTTTTACGTCTAACTAATTTTATTTTCAACCCAAGTAGTCGACACACTGATTGATCTAAATTACTAATCATTCCTGTTACAGAATTGGATCCAATACGAGATTTATTCACTGATGTATATGAGGTCGATGTGGAATTTGAACCATATAAAGGATTACGACCAGATGTAGATTGAGTATTCGGACGAATACAATGCAGTAAGTGATCAATAATTAATTCCAGGAATATTTCATCTTGATCCGGTGAAATTCCTTCACATATACGTTCAGGAAATAATATTGCCTAAGATTAGGTAAAAAAACGCATTAGAAAGAAATAACGTAGAATTTCAAAAGCAAAGCTGATGTAATTTTTCAATGTTTCTAATTTTGTATCTACACAGTTGTGATCGATTCTGCACCATGCAATTCAAAGACTTCAAACACTGATTACGACAAACAAGCGAGGCCCAACCAGGTAGTCTTTACATAAGAAAATGGTTTGAACCAACAGTCAATCGCTCTATAGATTGATACCAAATTTTGGTTTGGCTACTCCCGACTTTGTCTCATCCAACACCTTCACAAGATAGCATCGGTCGTCTAGGTACTCGTTGATTGGGCACACATAACACATGTGCCAACCAATTCATATGATAAACATTCACTATCTCACCAGTTGATTTGCCATATATACCGAGTACCAGGTGACCGACCCCAGAATTTCTCACTTAGTGGTCCCAGCATACGTTAGCGATGCTTCAAAGATACTTGTAATCGAATACTAGTGACCTACAGATATTCTCTATCCTCAGTGCCCGTGTTTTACATTCATAAATTAGAACGGAGAGAACTGATATGAAGTAAACTCATTCTTTCCTTGACAGATGGATATGTCGTCTACTCCACACGGCATACAAGTCGATAAACGATAAACCAGCTTTCTCTATCTGTCCAGAGATATCGTCAGGCAACAATCAATCATGACGATTCTTTTGCATTTGTTTTAATGAACATTTTCTCATCCCATCTTAAAAGTCTTTTCACCCCATTCCTTCCAATTAAATGAATAAACAATATCAAGGGTAGATATTCTCTTGATGTTCACTTTTTCTACCAATTATGTAAGTGAATAGCTTACAAAGCAGTAACCTTATCGTTCCGAATGTGTCAAGGCTATCGATAACTTGATGTTAAGTAAATTGTATCTGGAAGCTTCCCAATCGTTTGAAGCGTCAAAGAGTGTTATCAAAGATTACGATTGAGCAACATAATGCCATTTCGCCATTCATGATTTTAATTTTCGTAAGAGGCTCAATTTTCCGTCGTATCGTTATTTGCCTCTTTCATATTTGTACTTAATATATCCTTCTTTTGCTATTAATCATTGATATCCTATTTCTATTGTACTGAATGGTCATCTTCTACTTTTTACGAATGGCATAGATGTCATGAAACTTAGTAATGGTTATTCAGCGGACTTACTATGTGGCGCTGTTGATTCATTTATGTATTTGTTAGATCATCTCGAATCTCTTTCCTAATAGTAAACCCTAGTGTGTTTCCAGAAATTTTCAGGAGCTCAAGGTCATATGCAGTTCTATAAAGACCCTCGTTTTCTGTACATAAACTAACCTTGAAGTACAACTTTTACTCACAATTCACGGCTTCTCTACAGTGATTCAGCCTTTGACCTTAAAATCTGATCCACAAGGCAGTTGAGCATCGTGAGGAGATGCAGTCCCATGGTAGCCGGTGACCAACGATGGATTCATACACCATTTGTTCCCTCAGGATACTGGAGCCAATGTGCACCATTTGTTTGGAATCAGGGTTTTCCAACTCCCCCAGGTGGACTTTCCGTGTCTACCAACCCGGTTAAAGCGCCGGACACTCGCTTTTCGTCCTCTCATTTTCGTAAACAACAGTAATGCCACGAGAAGGCAGTGAGTAGGACTTCCCTAGTAGAGGCTATATATACGCGTGGCCATGTGAGAGCATTTGGAGAGAGAGCGGACTCTTCCCACTCTCGGCCGTACCAGGGCATTTGGGGGATATTTTTGTACTATGTGTTGTTAATTCATACCAACTGAAAAAAGAAAATTAATTTTCTTGTGTAAACAAAAAATTGCATAACTTACAAGATCTAAATCACACCATGCAGTTACTCCACCAAATACAGATCGTTCTTTAATAATAAATGATAATTGATTTTTGTTCAAATGTAAAATCACATTTTTTGCTAATCCAGCAATCATCTGAACAATATCTGAAGGACAGTTTTTAAAAACAAAAAAAGGCGAGACCATAATTTATGGACGAGTCAATCAGAAGCGTCTGAGGGATTTCAAGGTCACAGCGCCAATTTCAGTACCTGATGTTCATGTACAATCGGTTCACAGAGGATTTTAGAGAAAATGTGACAACTAAGCGGTTACAATAAAAAAGACTACTAAGAAGTTCCTTTATTTGTAATTTTGGTAATCAATTGACTTGTAGACTTTGTGCAGGCTACCCTGATGATGTTATCTTTCGATGTAATATATGTTAGCGGAAGAAGTCTGCTAGAATAGGAACTTTTTTCTCTCGATCCAGATTGGGACTAAGGCAAATTATAATAATTGCCGCCAACTGTATAATAAAAGCACCAGTTTTATTGGTTGCAATGATCGCAGATGTTACTGAAGCTTCGGCTGTGCAGTGGTATGAGTATTGTAGGGACGTATCCATAATAAAAATGATAAACTTACACAATTGGAGTACATACAAACAATATTGAAGCTATGTGGTCGAGGCTGAGCGAGTCTTTGTGACCTTATCATGGCCTGAGAGACCTAGTGTTATTTAGCCATATGGATGAGTTTCTCTACCGTTTGCATTACGATTTTAGAACCTTTGAACCTCTTTCTAACGTTGACAAGTTTTTGGACCATGCAAACGAAGTGTATCCACTGTAATTCTTTGGTGTTGTATATTTTTACTCTATGCTGTCACCTGATTGGCTAATGTTTCTGACGGTCACTTGAGATTAGTTCAAAGGTCGTCCATAGGTTCTAGTCTATAGAGTATTTCGAGAGGGAGAGCTGACTCTCTGTATCCTCAGCCGTACCAGGGCATTTAAGAGATCTCGGCTAAATCAGAATGTGGATTAGTCAAGTTCGCCGCAGTATACAAATAATAAGAAATAGAATTAACAAGATAAATATCAAACATGTCGAAATAATAATGACAACACCAATGATAGTAAGAAAGATTGGACATAGAGAATACATCTCTATTGTATTAAATTTGATGTATTTAAGAAACGAGATTCTAGAATAATTATTTGATATGAATTTACGTTAAACAAGACATCTTGAGGGGGGGGTAGATCAATGGAAAGCAAAATTGTATCTGAGTAACAGGTGTATAGGGTATTTACAAATACGTATTTAAAAAACAAATTAACAACAGACCATGATTACAAAACAGTAGTAACATCAAGTTTCAATTTCACATGAACATCTGATATGATTCAAGCGCCTTTATAAAAAAACTGCTCAGAAATATCTGATAAGCCGTGTCATAATTGAAGATGACATTATTGGTGAGACTATAATTTATGGGCGACGTTTGAGCAACGCTAAAATGACTTTGGAATGTACACTTACTAGGGTTAAATGAAGGTTATAGATTAATGTGAGGAACTAGGATTAGAATTTACAGTTGTACGTTAGGGTTAGGAATTAGATTGATATTTTCATTACGAACTGACATTAGCTATGATACCAAAATGATACTTAACCAAATAAGTGAATAAATTTCGCGCTGAAATTCAAAATCTTAAATAATGATTGGTGTTGAGTCGGCTTCCGGAGAACTTCAACGGAGCCTCCAGAGGCCCAAAAGGAGCCGAAGAGCCCTAGCCAATTAGAGTATGATGGAACATTCTAGAATTCCAACGTGGCGTGCTACTATTGATCGGTAGCATAATATGTCGTTAACGGATTGGCTGACATATGATGTTGATTTAACAGACGCTAACATCTATAAATACCCATGATTTTCTGTACAAGAACGAAACTTGGAGTAAAGTATTTCCTCTCGTACTTGCGTCTTCTCTCTGGTGTTCAAGTCGCTGAGTAGTTCTAGCCTGTGGGTTACCAGAATAGCTTAGGACGACGAGACGTATCAATTGGTTCATCCATAAATTATATTCTTCTCGCCACATTATCTAATCTATCAATGTAAACTTAATCATAGCAGAACAATAGGGAAAACAATCCCCAAACACACACACACACACTGGACATTTAAAGAGAAAAAATTGTAAACTCACTGGAAAAATTTTCAATACATCCAGGATCATTTGTTTTGATGCGGAATTTCATTCACAATTTTGTAATCAGCTATAAATATACAAGATAAGTAGTTAATAAATTACTTTGCACATAATAAAAAATAGAAGAATCAAATGTGTATTCCGATGCAATGACAGATGTTGTATGTAAATAATTACATCCAAGTCCATTTGAAACGAAATGGTTGTTGTTGTTATATGAGGTGCTATCTAGTTCCAGTCAGTCAGTCACAACGTAAAACTTCATACGTACGTACGTACATCAGTTCGAGTTGCCATACCACTTTAGCACAGAGATGCAGTTGTTGATTCAAATCCCATAGGCGTAGAAATAATAAGAGTATAAGCATTAATGTGAAAGATTAGGGTTTGAAGATGTTATTGAAGGAGTATAATATAGTGAAATAAATTTGAAAAGAGAAAAAAGATAGAGACATGAAGAATTCAGAAGATTAGAATTTGGTAGAACACAAAGAGTGGATGCACTTGAGCCATGTCATTCAAGGTCTCTAACCATCGACTGCTATCATCTCACGGATCCCAATCAGGTAGTCTACAACTACCAACATGGCTCAGTCCACTTGTCAGCGACTTCATGGATTTATGCCACGTTTTGGTCTGGTCGCTCCTAGCTTTCTTCCAACCTACTATCTAGTTTAGATAATATACACACTTCCAACGCTTGAATGGAGTAATAAGATGGATTAGAAAGATATCAAAAGAAAACTTATCTCCATATAGAAAAGTGTTGACCCACAATTACACGACTTTTTAAACAATTTTGAGACATTGACTCGCTCGGTTTATTCAACACATTAAGTTTTCAAATTATTAAAAGAAAATTTATCAGTGAGTATTCGGTCTGTACAAACAAAAATTAGGATACAACTGATTCATCAGCTAGAATCATGTACGATGAGAACTTTTAGATTTTGATAAACTCAAGAATCACAATGAACAAGTGCCCAAAAGTACCATCAGATGTTTCAGTTTTTCTGAATAATCTATTCTAAACCATTTTGAGATGATACGACAAAGGTTGAAACTTTGAAATGTAGCGTACATTGTTCCGTCATTAATTAACTATTAGAAGCCTTGTAGGTTATACATGCGATGAAACAAATGAAAGCTATTAGTAGTTAGACAAAAAAACACTTATTCAAAGTAGAATATATATGCATCATTTAATTACAAGTAAAATTTTTCGAGAACAAAACCCAGTAACCTTATTAATAATAAAGATCAGACCCTAAGTTTCTGAAGTTCAACCAGTAATGCAAGTGAACATTTACAAATGATAATAGAGATCATTCAGAAGGGGTTTTGTGGAGATTTCAGTATTTTTCATAGTTGAAATCATGAATTAATTGAAGCTAGACCACCATGAAAAATCTGGAGGCACTGGACGGTTAAGTGCTCTGGCGCGAGACTGGTAGGTCCTGGATTCGAATCTCATGAGTGCGGGATCGTGGATGCGCACTGCCACTGAGGAGTCCCATAATAGGACGGAACGGCCGTTCAATGCTTCCAGGTTTTCCATGGTGATCTAGCTTCAATTGACTCATGATTTCAACTATGAGAGATCATTCAGTTGTCATAAAATAGAGACTATATTTATCAGTAATAATCCAACAACTTGGTCTAACTAGCCATTAGTTTAATATATGTTGTTCTTGAAATATGTTCAAACTATGCAATTAGACTTAACTGTAGCTGTATTGCTCAAATAGACAAATGTTTGAAGCAGTATACAGCAACAGATTGAGTTCAAAAATGAAAAAAACTAGTCATTCGGATAGTTAATATTAATGAAACTAATCTAACAGATATTAAGTTATTTATTCAACTATAAGCCATATTACTTTTGTGAGGTCCACTTGTACCATTGGTGGGATGTTCAAACGGAAGAAGGTGAAGTAGAGTTTAAATCTAGAACATATTAGTTGAAAGATAAGAGACCTATGCATAGAATATCTGATCTATGTTAGGGTACATAATAATCACATTCAAAATATTTCTAACAATCTAGTAGGGAAATAAGAATGATTTTCCACAGTCTCCAATTTACTTAATGATTTGACGTTAGCTAGAGAACTGCTATTAAGGTGTTTCTTTCTTGTTGAAAACTCTAAAGAATCGGGCACACATCACATGTGGAAATAATCAAGTTGAAAGTCAAACGATAACCCACTGATCACACTGGATAATCTGACTAAATTCTAATATAAACCATTCTAGTCCAATGTAATAATCTAAAGGTATTGTGTTCGATGGCAGATCTGAATTTCATGTCTTTGATCTGCAGTGAGGCTTTACGTACTCATTACGGAGGAATCACAAACTAGAAAGAATTATATTTCGACAAATCAATTTGTGATGACACTCAACTTCTAATTTCGCAAAACGAATTGTTACGATATATGCAAGAAAATTCTACTTTAGGGTTTGGTTGAATCATCCAACAAGATTTAGACGATTTAATTCACTGGACAACACATCAACTACTCAATTTTTACTTATTTATGAAAAATGTTATAAGCCGTAAAGTTGAAACACTGATCATACTTTGTTTATCCTAGGCAGTGAATAGTAAAAATTTCATTGAATCATAGTGAACAACAATAGGGTTATTCAAATAAGCATAGCCCCCAAACGCCCTGGTACGGTCGAGGGTGAGGAGTCAGCTCTCCCTCTCGAAATACCCTCACATGGCCAAGCGTATACAGCCACTACCAATGAAGTCCTACTCACTGACTTCTCGCACCACGGGTGTTGTTTACGAAATTCAGAGGACGAAAAAAGAATGTCTGGCTCTTTAACCGGATTCGTGGATACAGGGGATCCACTTAGAAGAGTTGGATAATCCTGGTTCTAGACCAATAATAAACATGGACTCCAGGATCCTGAAGGAACAAATGAAGTATGAACCTATTGTTGACCACCGACTACCATGGAACTGCATCTCTTAACATTGCTCCACTGCCTTGTGGACTAGACCTTCAGGTTAAAGGTTCAGATTATGGCCCCCTAAGGGAACCACCTGCTTCGGTTTGGCCATCCGGGCAATATCACAACCCACACACAATTCGAATGTGGCACATATCTGTTTACTGCTTTCTTGTGTTTGAATAAATAAATAAGTAAATAAACAAACATATGTCAAAAATAAAACAAAATAAACAAATCTATACAGATAACATTTATTGAACAAAGAAAAAAATTAATCAAAAGTACATTACTGAAGAAGAAGAAAAAAGCACAGGACGAAACGCTAGTTACAACTTCTTCTTTTCAAAATTAAAACAAAAGAAAATTTATGTACAATTAATAATAATAAAGAAGAAAAACAAAAACAAAACAAAAACAAAAAAATAAAAAAAAACTAATTAAGATAATGCAAAATTATAATATGAGAATAGAATTAGATGAATGTATGTTTTACTTTAGTCTACATTTCATAATTTGTTAATGCTAATAATTTGGCTTGAAATATAGAATCTATAATAAAGAAAGATAAATTGATATAATGAGAATATGAAACATATAAAAGATACAAAATTGATGAGGGTTAAACAATTATGATGGATAGTGGTTAGCAGTGGAATCCAGGACGCGCGTTTCATCGTATTTGGGACTGATTAGTTTCAGTTCTAAACATCAATGAGAAGATTCAAATAAGTAATATTAAGTGAATTTAAACTTCACTCCATTGCACAAGCAAGTGTCTATCAGGACTCAGTAGCTGATTGGATAACGCGATGACGTTTGAAGTGAACGGTATTGGGTTCGAGTCCTAGAGTGAACATCAACTTTGAGATGCAGATACATCCAGCTGACGAGTCCCAAATAGGATGAAACACGCGTCAAACTGGATTCCATTGCTAGCCAATATCCATCTTTACTTATAATGCATGTGAATTAAGGCTATATCGAGGCAATACGCACAGTATGCACATATGGCCAATAAGAGACTGACTAGTTGCAGTCCTAAACATCAATGGGAAGTTTCAAACAAACAATACCAAGTGTTTTTCTTTTTAAATAATTTACTATAACCTCATCCTCAAATTATTCAATGTGAATGGTAAATTATAATGTTTATTATAGATTTAATAGTTGAATTCATAAGTCAATTAAAACTAGACCAACATGGAAAACCTGAAAGCATTGGATGATCATTTCGTCGTAGTATGAGATTCCTTAGTTGTCCAGTGCTTCCAGGTTTTACATAGTGGTATAAGTTTAATGGACTCACGAATTCAACCAATAAATTATAACGATCTCCACAAAACCCATTTCTGATAATAATATAGATTTGTTAAATTCAGATGACTTTATATATTATTTTGGAATTGTTACTGTTATAACGTTCAGTTCTCCTGGTCTACACGAATCTGACATTAATTTATCTTAGACGAATATCTACACTAGATACCTTTCAGTGTCTATTCTAAAGAACCGCAATACAACTCACATTAGGAACACGTGATTAGCCTGACTAGAACGTAAGTATATTTTCACACTATTCATGTATTATTAGTGTAATTTTTTTCTTATTATCGAATCAGTTCACTTAGTCATAATACATTTACTCACTGAGATAATATGTATGTATATAGATTGAGATTTTTTTACAAGGAATGTATGGATAATGAATGTAGTGTCAATAACATATGTATCATCGTTTCTAATCTCCATCGAATGTTCTGGTACAGTCGAGAGTGGGGAGAGTCAACTCTCTTCAAATACTCTCACATGGCCACACGCACACAACCATTATCAGTGAAGTCCAACTCACCGCCTTCTCGTAGCGGGGTTGTTGTTTACGAAATCGAGAGGATGAAAACCGAATATTCAGCGCTTCTACAGGTTGGTGAATATAGAGGATCCACTTAAACGAACCAAAAAAAACTCTGATTCCTAACCAATGGTGCACATAGGCTCCAGGATCCTGAAGGAACAAATGGAGTACGAACCTATTGTTGGTCACCAGCTGCCATGGGATTACATCTCCTAACATCGCTCCACTACTTTGTGGATAAGACTTCTAGGTCAAATACTCTGAATGTGACCTCCTAAGAAAACCGCTTGCTTCGGTCTGAGCAGCCTGGAAGTATCCTATTCCCCCCAAAAAAATTCTAATGATTTATATAAAGTATACATATTCTGATACCCCTTTGCACTAGTGTTTACGCGTTTAAATGAATAAATTAAACATATCATATACATGCAACAATTCAAATTAAATTTTAGCCAAATTTGTACCATTCCTCCCTTCTTCACCCTAAACAACTACTCTTGATCAAATCCACTATTCAATAATTGAGAAATGAGAAATTGGCCTAAAAGTGTCAAGTTGTAAATAATGAAATAAAAAAAAAAGAAATCCAATAAACTATAAATCAAATACCTAAAATCCAATTTGGTTGAATACAGATTTTATTTAACATATGACAACCGATAAGAATGGTAGCTTCTGTTTTCTTATTGGTAAGCTAAAAAACAAAAGAAGAGGAAGAAGAATAAGAAGGACTAATATAATATAATTTTATCTGTAAAAAAACCATGTCTTTATTGTGTTTTGCTTTAACTATATGACACAGACAATGATGTAAGGAGTTTGGCATAGATGTATGTCAACCGAATGGACTATAATTTATATTAGCACATTAAGAGAGAAAAAGAAAATTAGCAAAGCGAAAAAGTGTAAATAATAAAAATTAAGACTTACTGACTTACTTACGCCTGTTACCCTTCGCGAAGGAGCATAGATAGCACACCAGTTTTCTCCATCCAACCCTGTCCTGGGCAATCCTTTTCATTTCTTTCCAGTTAATATTAATCCTTTTCATATGTGCTTCTATTTCCCGGCGTAATGTATTCTTTGGCCTTCCTCCTTTCCGCTTCTCTTCCAGATTCCAAGTTAGGGATTGACTCGTGATGCACATTGGTGATTTCCTCAATGTATGTCCTATTCATATTCAACATCTTTTCTTAATTTCCTCTTCAGCTGGAAACTGGTTTGTCCTCTCCGATAAAATGCTGTGGCTGATAGTATCCGGCCAGTGAATGTTGAGTATTTTGCGTAAACAACTGTTTATAAATACTTGTGCCTTCTTCACGATGGATGTAGTAGTTCTCCACGTTTCAGCCCCGTACAGTAAGACTGTCTTGACGTTCATATTGAAGATTCTCACTTTGAAGTTAGTTGATAGTTGCTTTGAGTTCCATATGCTCTTCAATTGTAGGAATGTGGCCCTTCCTTTGCCAATCCTCACCTTTACGTCTGCATCAGATCCTCCTTGTTCATCAATGATGCTTCTAAGGTACGTGAATGTTTCCACCTCTTCCAGAATTTCGCCATCAAGTGTGATTGGTTTGGCATTTACCGTGTTGTATTTGAGGATTTCGCTTTTTACTTTGTGTATGTTGAGGCCTACCGATGCAGAGGCTGCTGCTACATTTGTTGTCTTCGTCTGTATTTGCTCGTGTGTATGGTATAGGAGGGCTAGGTCATCTGCGAAGTCCTAATCGTCTAATTGGTTCTGAGATGTCCATTGTATTCTGTACTTCCCCTCAGATGTCGAAGTCTTCATAATTCAGTCAATCACCAGAAGAAAGAGGAAGGAGGAGAGTAGACAGCCTTGTCTGACTCCGGTCCTCACTGGAAATGCATCTGTCAGCTGTCCTCCATGCACGACTTTGCACTGTAGTTCATCGAATGAGTTCCGGATCATGTTGACAATCTTCTCAGGAACTCCATAGTGTCGAAGAAGTTTACATAATATTCTCCGGTTCACACTGTCAAACGCCTTCTCATAGTTAATGAAGTTGATGTATAGCGACGAATTCCACTCAATTGATTGTTCAAAGATGATCCGTAGTGTCGTAATTTGGTCTGTGCACAACCTATCCTTACGGAATCCAGCCTGTTGATCTCGAAGTCGGGAAAAACTGAAATGGGAAGTATTATTACCTTCGTTTAATGGAGACAGATTTTGGTACAGTTCTGTAACACTACGACCACATACTTGATTTAGAGCTATTTCTAGAATGTCATTGACGTCAGTATTTAATAGGAGTGGTGAGATCGGATAACCCTGCATCATCCCGCTACTGCATTGGATAAATGGAAAGACGTAACTGTATCGGGTCCAATATGTACGGAGGTGTTCCACCATTTGGGTGAGGGTGAAGACAAGTTACGGAGATTTTACTGATTTTAAGAAATAATTATGGATTGTTCAAGGGAAGGGAAACAAAAGCAATAATACGATGTGGTTAAATGATGGATGTGTACGAGACCGGATCGTTAATGTGAGTCTACGAATGGTTTTAAATTAAAAACAAGACCATTGAGTGTTATAAACAGGGCATGCTTAAATACCAACTTATTAACCGAAAAATAAGCATGATAAATTGTCACTGAAGATTGGAGGAAATCAGTTTGTGCGTCACTCATTCTTCAATCAATTAGGGCCCCATTTTTTAAACATTGTTTACAGACGTGACCAACACAATCACCAGCTAAGTGAAGACTAGCCTACTCCCCTCACATCATTATTTTACAGGTTTCCCACAACCTAGAGTACGAGGGAAATCAATCGTTTGGAAGCAATCGAAGATCGATATATACCCAAATTATTGAAAAACATTGCATACATACGGTTGAATTCTTCTCAGGAATTTTGACAAATCAAAATTTTCAACAGATTATAACAATATTGATATATGTAATATGTTTGTACTTTGACACACTATGTGTCTTTCTGACGTAAACCAGTGGAATCAAGAATTTCCAACTCTCCTAGGTAGATGTCCATACACACCAACCCGGTTGAAACACCGAACATTCGCTTTTTGTTCTCTCAATTTCGCAAACAGAATCCCAATCATGAGAAGGCAGTGAGTAGGACTTTCCTGGCGGGACCATATGAGAGGATTTCGAGAGGGAGAGTGAACTCTCCCCATACCATCAATTGTACCAGGAGCATTTGGGGGCTTTTTACAATATGCATTTGATTTTACATCAACCAACAATTAGTTTGAGGGACAAATTTACACGGGAATTTATTAAACCATTGAAAAGTATTCAAGATTAAACAAAGAAAGTCAGGAAAATAACGTGTTCAATATGGAAGCACCAGATACATATGCGCCTCACAAATCTCATTCGATTTGTGTGAGGGCTGTGATACTACCCGGGTGCCAAAACTTCCCCGAGCCTTTGACCTAAAGATCTAACCCACAATTCAGTGGAGCATCGTGAGGAGATGTAGTCCCATGGTAGCTGGTGACCAACAATTGGTTCATACGCCATTTGTTCCCTCAGGATACTGGGGCCCATGTGCACCATTGGTTTGGAATCAGGGTTTTCCAACTCCCCTAGGTAAACTTGCCGTGTCCACCAACCTGGTTAAAGCTCCGGACATTCGCCTTTCGTCCTCTGAATTTCGTGGACAATACCCGTGGTGCGAGAAGGCAGTGAGTAGTACTTCCCTGACAGAGGCTATATACGCTTGGCCATGTGAGAGCGTTTGGAGAGGGAGAGCGGACTCTCCCCACTCTCGGCCGTACCAGGGCATTTGGGGGCAATATGACTGGGAGAATATCAATCACACTAACTAACAAAATGCGGGCAAAGAAAATGGTGCTGTGAAATAATAGTTACTCACGAGTAATATATTCAGACAAATGATAGACCTAGATTATATTAAATTGATACGACAATAAGTACTTTTTACGATTTAGTATCCACAGTAATTAAAACGACATTAGTAAACTAAAAATAACGAATTTAATGATAAGATCCTACTAAGTAAATGAATATTGATTGTTGTAATAAATACACTTACAACTGCACCGCCTAAATTCAATAAATTGACAAGATCTTGACGTGGTGGTTTTGTATCTAAACCAACATAAATAATACCGACATTGGAAAATAATCTATTCATATTTTGCATACGTGATAAACGAGGTAATCCAGGAGGCTAAATGAACAAATTCAAAGGAAAATGAAATATATATCTACAGCTTGTTGGTTAAATGAAACTGATCTGCGAATTTCAACAATCAATTGACTTTGTTAATTTAATTTACTACTATTGTGGTGTGAGCTACTTATATCGACATAAGTAGTATATATAGTGAGTAAGGAATAGAATATCTGACAGCAGAAGATTGAGAAGATCAAGAAGAGAAGAATAGAAATAAAAAGCAATTTGTGTGGAAATCCAGGAACAATGAAGCCTGAGACAATTGAAGAACATTTTGCAAATAGAGTATCATAGTATGGTTTTTTATTTTACCAAGTAACTCTAGAGACTAACTCCTAGTGAGAAGATATAATTAGTGAAGTTCAACTACTTTGGTTGTGCGATATATGTCAATGACAATGGATTCTGGTCCTGCAATATCATGAATTGATTAATATTATAAATGTAAATTATTGGATATTAATTCAATGGTTTGAAAGTTAAGTGTCCATCGTTAAGTTGGAAGGAATTCGACTCAAACCCTGGAGAGTTCGCTGGAATACAAATGAGATTTTCCTTACTAGATGAAACAGGTTCTTGATGTAAACTACATATCCAACTTCATGGGTATGGTGTCTTAGTAAGAGCAATAGCTTAGTGAAAACAGGACTTGACTTTCAACCGTTTAATAACAAACTTTTATCTAGCCCCTAGGTGGATAAAAGCAAAAGGTATTTGCGTAGATGTGAAGCTTTATCATTATCATTAACGTTATTATAGTGCATTTTGTCCCATCGATCGTTAAACCGAAAGCACTATTCTAGTAAAGATCCTTACTCTGAGTTAAGTAGAATGTAACTGTTATTTCAGTGGACAATCAAAAAATATTCAGTTTTATTAACATAATAGGAATTATTAATATTTTTGGCTTGCTGTTAAGCCTTTCATATCCGACTCAGTTACTTTTATTGCTCAGTATTCTTTGAACGCTTTACTTCACTCGATCAGCCCGCAAAATCAGAATACCAATTAAACAAGAAAGCATAATATTCCAAAACAAAGGAGCGAGTGAACTAAGTCAAAGTTGAAGTTACAGTTTAAAAAAATGTCGGTATATCCATAGTCTATACATCGGAAGGTTCTACACTCTTTTCAGTTTATCCATTGGTGTTGATTGGCTAATAAAAAGAGCGAATCTAAGTTCTTCAACGTGATCTCGCATAGAACATTCCTTAATCTAGTCAATGGCTTGTTAACACATGTAATCTATTTCTACTCCAAAGAAGTGTTGTTTTACTGCTTAAAGTAATGGAGCATCGTGAGGAGATGAAGTCTCATGATATCCGGTGACCAACGATTAATTCATACGCCATTTGTCCCTTCAAGATACTGGAGCCCATGTGCACCATTGGTTTGGAATCAGAGTTTCCAAACTCCCCTAGGTAAACTTGCCGTGTCCACCAACCCGGTTAAAGCGCCGGATATTCGCTTTTCGTCCTCTCACTTTCGTAAACAACACCCGTGGTGCGAGAAGGTAGTGAGTAGAACTTCCCTGGTAGATGCTATATACGCGTGGCCATGTGAGAGCATTTCGAGAGGGAGAGCGGATTCTCCCCACTCTCGGTCGTACGAGGGCATTTGGGGGCAAGCATTCATATGTCAGCAATCAAATTTGTAGATTTCAACCTAGCTCTGACTATTCTGGTTTGATTAATAGAATAATTATCGTCACTACTCATTAAAGGAAATTAGCATCTTGAAACCAAGTACATGAACTGATAATATTACATAATTAAGAACGATGAATAAATGGTTACAACTGTCTGATCCATGGGTTTCAAAGTCTGCATCTTAGATATATTGGTGTCATTGCTCAAAGATTAATGCACAAATATGTACTTGATTATTTAAATATATCAGATTTAAGTAACTTATGAGTCAATTGAAGCTAGACGACCATGGGAAAA
>NW_017386011.1:207348-254339 GCF_000237925.1 Schistosoma mansoni | reverse complement strand
CAATCCATTTAATAGTTACATAAAAATGCAGTTAGTGGAGTATTATTCGCAAGACATGCATTGGGAAAAATACCTATGTACTGGATAATAATTGCCAAAGTGGGGGAAAAAATATACATGTGACAAGTAACATTGATATCCGTCCAGTGCTTCCAAGTTTTCCATGGTGGTCTAGCTTTAATTGACTCATGATTTCAACTATGAAAATACTGAAATATCCACAAAATCCCCTTCTGAACTTAAGTAATTTAGTTCTAAGAAAAAACAGAACTTACTTTAAATTCTGATTCAGATAACCACATATTAAAAGTTACTGATTGACGTATCCAATCCGTAGTAACAATATGTACACCACGAATTAAAGCATGAAATAATTTCAACGTTCTTCGACAAGGTGATTCTGTGACTAAATGTGTAAATGGTAATAACCCAACAGAACGATTGGCTGTACCATGTTTATTTTTTATTTTTGTTAAAGAAGAATGTGAAAATGAAGATTTAATGATATCATAGCCAATTAAATTGCTTGATTTCAATAATGCAATCAAAACTTGTTCTTCTCTATAAAAAGTTTTTTAAAACAAAACAAAACAGAACATTAAATATCATGAGAGATTCATATTCATATCAAAAACAAAGTATTTTATTGTAAGCAAAGATGGATAGTGGCTAGCAGTGGAATCCAGGACGCGCGACACTTCGTCCTATTTGGCCCCTAGATGCCCTGGTACGGTCGAGAGTGGAGAGAGTCCGCTCTCCCTCTCCAAACGCTCTCACATGGCCAAGCGTATATAGCCTCTGTCAGGGAAGTACTACTCACTGCCTTCTCGCACCACGGGTATTGTCCACGAAATTCAGAGGACGAAAGGCGAATGTCCGGAGCACTAATCGGGATGTAGGATATAGAGGAATCACCTAGGGGCGTTGGAAAACCCTGATTCCAAACCAATGGTGCACATGGGCCCCAGTATCCTGAGGGAACAAATGGCGTATGAACCAATTGTTGGTCACCAGCTACCATGGGACTACATCTCCTCACGATGCTCCACTGCATTGTGGGTTAGACCTTTAGGTCAAAGGCTCGGGGTGTGGCCCCTTAAGAAAACCACCTGCTTCGGTTTGGGCACCCGGGCAGTATCACAGCCCTCACACAAGTGTGGCGCATATGTATCTGGTGCCCTTTGTACCAATATGTATGTGTTTAAATAAATAAATTTGGTACTCGTCAGCTGAATGTACCTGCATCTCAGAGTTGATGTTTACTCTGGGACTCGAACCCAGTACTTTTAGATCTAAACGCCATCGCGTGATCCACCCAGCTACTGAGTCCTGATAGCCAACTGCTTGTGCAATAAGGTGAAGTTTGAATTCCCTTAGTATTGTTTGTTTGAATCTTCCCAATGTTATTTAGGACTGCAACTGGTCAGTCTCTAAATGGCATGTATGCATACTGTGCGTATTGCCTAGATATAGATTCAAACAAGCAATACTAAGTCAATTTAAATATTTTATTTTTAACCTAAAATAACAATAAACGATAGTTTAGAGATGTGATTTATTTAAACACAAACATTGGTACAAGGGGGCACTAAATACGTATGCACCACCCAATAACAATGAGGCCAGTAGCAGTTATCATTGATTTATGTGAGGACCGTGATAAATAGAAAGCAAGCTTTTTGCCTAATTGAATGATTCAGCCAATTAAACAATATTTTTAACTGAATACCCAGTTATGAATTGGTCGTAGACAGTTGACTTTTTAATAAAGACAAGTTTACATTTGAGTTAACAGCATATAGTACTAATCTAAATAACATTGAGAAAAAACTCACTCTGACTGAGTTCCACTAAATACTATGCTGATTCTTGTTGCGCCTATTTCAGACGCCGCTGGAGATCTTATCGACATCTCTGAAAAGTGTTATAAAATATTGTATAATTTAAAATGCAACTGCTATATAGTATGCAAATTTAAGATGAAAAGCATTATCGCCTTAAAAATGACAAATATACTAGAGTTCTGCATTGGAATCTAGATAATTATAAAGCGTCCCCGAATGGTACGGCAGAGAGTGAGGAGAGTCCGCTCTCCCTCTCCAAATGCTCTCACATGGCCACGCGTATATAGCCTCTGTCACGGAAGTTCTACTCATTGCCTTCTCGTGGCGTAGGTGTTGTTTACGAAATTGATTGGACGAAAAGTGAATGTACGGCGCTTTAACCGGGTTGGTGGACACAGAAAGTCCACCTAGGGAAGTTGGAAAACTCTGATTGCAAACTAATGGTGTACATGGACTTCAGTATCCCGATAGAACAAATGGCGTATGAACCTATTGTTAGTCACCGCATACGATGGGACTGCATCTCCTCATGATGCTCCACTGCCTTGTAAATTAGGACTTTAGATCAAAGGCTCCGGGTGTGGCCTCCTAAGAAAACCACCTGCTTTAGTTTGGGCACCTGGGCAGTATCACAGCCCTCACACAAATCAAATGAGATTTGTGTTGCGCATATATATTTGGTGCCTCTTTGTACCAATATTTATGTGTTAAGATAAATAAATTATGAAGAAATTATTTTTATTATCTAGTGAAAAAGCTAGTGCTGATCACGAGGACAGTTACTTGACACATGCGTTGTATTCACGTAGTTTTGATTCTCTAGTAATGTATTTCCTAATACAGAAGAAAGACGAAGTGTAGGAAAAATTTAGTATTCAAGAAGAACAACTTGAAGTGGTACAACTCAGCATGCTCGAGCATACCAAAAATGAGTGAACTAAAAGTTGGAACTAATCAGAAAAGATCAAAAGTCATGTAAAAAGAATTCGCGGTCGTTGTTTTTAGTAAGACTTTAGCATTCTTAACAAAAGTTGAGTAGTTCCGTGATCACTTTAGCAATGTGGAAATAAGTGATCATATTACTCCGTCCTTTACATCAAAGTAGGTGGAGCGCGGTTCAAACCAATAATGTGTTTTACCACTAATCCATTAATTCATCAACAAAAAAGCAAATATGGAACGGTAAATTGTTGGTTTTAAAGGACTCTATATTTAACGATTGGATCAATAATTCGGATCCTGCTTCAACTAATTTGGTTTGGATGATTGAGTAGTATAACTAACGCCTATAATAAAAGCGTAATTTGAGGCCGAGACCATAAATATGCACTTCGTTATGTGGTTACAACGTCATTTCGGTCAATAGAGAATAATTATTGATCAAATTATATTACCTTTGCGTCGTGTCTGTGGTGTAGACCGGAATTCTTCTAAACTACTACGTTTATTGATAGTCTAAATTAAGAAAAAACAGATAATTTAGTGAAGTGGAATCATAATGATGAATAATATTTGATTGAAAAGTCAGTTGACAAAAAATATGCAGCTTTAAGGGACAATGGTGATATTCCCCATCACACTGAAAGATAAATAAACTCAAGACTTGAATAGAATGAGGGGATCCTACGAGTAGAATGACCCATCGATATGTCCGTCGGATTTGCTTGCATCAGGCCTGACAGACTTTATCTCATGTGTTAATAAGTCATCTGGAAATAAAAAATGACAGACAAGGTTGCGTACACTCTGGGGTCGACAGAATGACCTCAGACATTGATGCAGACAAATGACAAAAAATTGATTTAGTGGTAGTTAAACTGAATAACAAAAATAAAAATTGAGGAGGCTCTCATAAGCCAGTTTTTGTTTAATTTGCCTTTCCAGGCATGGAATACCATGTTTCACTTAAAAGTTCCAAACCTGGTTGTGTTTACGTGAAAACAAACTAGAACCAGACTACTACTGTATGGCTTTGTGGAGACTTAAATTTTCGTAGTTTCCTTCACGAATTGATCCTATTTGAACAACCACCGGAGAACGAGAAACTCTGAACAACCGTTTAGTTCTAGTACAGGGGTCCTCAGTAGTGCACATCTACAACCCCACTGGGGACCAAACCCAAGACCTTTCGGCCTCACAGAGCATTACGCACTTAAGGCAATAAAAGATGGTCGCGCGAAATTATGAATGGATTGAAATTATACATGTACAACACTAAATGGCAGCCAAATAATCCAAAAGTTAGGCGCTAGGTAAGAAACCCGAAGGTCCCGGATTCAACCCTCGTCGATGTTGTGGATGGTGCTGTCAAGGCGTTCCATTGGGACGAAACAGCTGTCCAGTGCATCCTGACTTTCAGTAGTTGTCTAAAATCAGTTTGTCATGTAAACCATATAATTAGATAGTTGGTATATTTTTGTACTTTATTACTCTACTGAACTCCAAGTAGTTCGTCCGATAGACATGCTAACTGAGGTTATGGACAATTTGCTTAGCATAATTTAGAGTATATCAATATTATCTTCCTTCAAAATACCGCTCATTAGTGGCAGTACACTTTTCCCATCTGTTTCCATTGTTTAAAAATTCTTAAAAGTCACGCTCTATAGCTGTGGCATCGTTCCGCAAAATTTTCTTCAATCCACTATTTTCATAAATAGTCCTCAATATTTCATGAATTTTCTCGAAGTTTTTCGTCAGCTTCACCAAAAACAAGCCCAGTTTGCATATTTATCAGACAGATCATGTACAATAACTTTTGACTCAATAATCTTCATATTATTCTCTTACAGATGATTCAGTATTAGAGTCTGTACACTTGCTCGATATTAGTGGAAAAGGACGTGGAATTATAAAAATATTTGTTTGTAACTCTGATCTAAAATATTTTATTTTTAGCGGTGACTTAACACAAAAAAAGTTTGGAACATTTAGTGCTATATCCCAGGTCACTGAAGACACGTGTTTGTGAAACATTATGGTAATTAGAGAGATTTACCTCATAGCATCTATGACCAAATGTAGGTATTTGCAAAATTCATCAGGTAAAAGAAGCCAGAAATATGAGATAATTCAGAACGTTTAACTCTCACAGTCGATATCAGATACGCATATTCAGTAAATGAGTATGTTAATATTAATAAACTACGCCGATCTTGAGATAACTGCATCTCATCATATCCGTCATAAATATATCAATACTATCAAATTAATGAAGTCTGGCGGATACTTTTCGTCAGGGACTGATATTGTCTGGAAAGTAATTGAAAATCAGGAAGTATCAGACAGTTGGTACATTTCAATTTGAGACTTGTTGGAATTCTGTATCTATGACCCTATACAAGATTGAACTCCTGAAACTTCACTCTCAGAGTTATGTTTAAACCATTGAGTCAACGTTCAATGGTCTACACTTTTGATCTCAACGAATTCGCAACATACTGTGATAATTAGTCGGTGTCATTAGTGATACATGTCATAAATGTGTAATGCTTTAAAGCTCCAATCTAGAACGAAATAGCTACTCAGAGCTTCAAAAACTTCATATAGTTTTACAACTGACGTCTATTTGTGACAAAAATAGTTTATCAAATTAAACCAGTCCCCGCAAACCACATTACTGAAAAAAACTAAATCTTAAATCCATGATACTGATAGTAGATTTCAATAAAATCAATGAAAGTCTATGCCATTGCAATACATTGCTGGTATATTAAAAAATTTAGAGGTTCTATGGAACTATAACCATGAAAAGTTTTACAACTAGTGATATGATGATACAGGTTATTTACCAAGTAAAGATTCTTGTACTCAGCTTTGAGCCACACATTATGAGTGAGGGCTATTTGAACCGAGGTGGGATGAAACTCAAACCTGAAACATAGTGGTTGAAAGTCGAACACCTAAACCATTAAGCTACTGTTCCGGTCATTGATATAAGGATTTATACAGGGTACACAATGACAACTTACTTTTATTTGACTCACAGACAGACGTTTCGGTGTTGTTGATAATGGTGTAATTTCGTTAATATTTGGCTTTCCTTTATAATGATTGTCTGGCAACAGTTCTTTGGTTAAACCACATGTTTTGTGGATGGGATTAGATACCATTAAAGTTTGAGTTGATTTTTCTTGTTGCTTGCTAAGTGATTCCGATTTCTGTAAACAAGTATTATTTGTTGTTGCCTCTGAATCTATCGTAGACGGTAGAGGAACAATTACAGGTCGTAGTGTTTGTGTACATAATGCACTCCGTGATCTTTTTCGCTGTTGAGTTGAAACATCTTTTGAAGAGTTGACATTCTGTTTACGATTAGATAATGCTAAGAGATTTTTAGTTTCCTGATTATTATTCGTTTTCTCCTCTGTAATACTTTTACTTCTTAACTGACTATTGTGAGTAGACTGTCTTGATTGTTTTTGAATCGGTGTTTTTTTACCTGTAGATAGCGTAGTCTTTAGTTTAGCCTTATTATCACTATTATTATTATTAGTAGTAGTGGTAGTAGTAGTAGTACTGTTATGGTTAACCTCCTTGAGAATTGACTTACTACATAACTTAGGTGTAACTGATGGTGAATTCTTTAAATTCGAAAATAATTTCGTAGATTTTTTATATGTTAATAGGTTCGACTTTTTCAGTTGTTGTTGTTGTTGTACACTTGCCAAGTTATTGTCTACAGATTGAGAGTTATTCTTTTTCGTATTAACAGATTTTGTTGAATGTGTAGAACTGACAAAATCCAGCAGAACATCTGGTGTAAGTGGGGCACTAATTGAAATTCGTTTATTATTACCAGATGATTTCCTTCTCAGCTTTTTGGATTGATTATAAATTTCATTCAATAAATGTGATTTTTGTTTAATTTTTGGAACAATTAATTCTCCGGTTGGTGAATCGACATTCGGATTGATAAGATGAAATTTAGATGATACTTTTTGTTGTAAATTAGTAGTATCAGGATAATTTTCTATTAAGGAATCATTGATTATACTATCTTCAATAATAATATTTGCATTTTGAGATTCATTAATAATAATGGGTGATAAAGAATTACGGAATTCTAAAACTTCCGGTTGGTCTGTTGTATTTTGAGTAGAAGTAATTAGACAGTCAGCTAAAGAAAATGAGGAAACAAAAGTTAAAAAAATAAAAATAAGAAACTGATAAAATATAAAGAAGACAGTATCACTAAATGAGGCCCCCAAATGCCCTGGTACGGTCCAGGGTGGAGAGAGTCGGCTCTCCTCGAAACGCTCTCACATGGCCACATGTATACAACCACTATCAGGGAAGTCCTGCTCACTGCTATCTTGTGGCGGTGTTGTTTACTAAATTCAGAGGACGAAAAGCGAATGTCCGGAGCACTAATCGGGATGTAGGATATAGAGGAATCACCTAGGGGCGTTGGAAAACCCTGATTCCAAACCAATGGTGCACATGGGTCCCAGTATCCTGAAGTAACAAATGGAGTATGAATATATTGTTGGTCAATGGCTACCATGGGACTGTATCTCCTGGCCTCGCTCCCCTACCTTATGAATTAAACCCTTAGGTCGAAGGCTCCAGTTGTGGCCTTCTAAGAGAATCACCTGCTTTAGTCTAGGCACCTGGGCAGTATCGAAGCCTTCACACAAATCAGTGATAACCGCTACTGGTCTCGTCGATACTGTGTGGCGTATATGTATTTGGTGCCCCCTTGTACCAATATTTATGTGTTCAAATAAATAATCCCTATATGACGTGACCTTGTTTTGTTATGTTCAAACTAATAATACTGATGTCCACCCATCAAAGATTAAATGACCCCGATCGTTGCTGCTACCTTGACGTGGTGGTCAGGCTTGCCTATCGTGATGAAGCAATCGAGCTATGCTGACTGGAACAATCGTTCCTCGAGGTCCTACCATGCCAGACAGGTCGGTTGAAGAGCAGTGAGACTAAAAGCAGCAATCCCAAGGTCCGAAGGCGAAGTCGTACTGCTGACTGTACAGAGGTGTGACAGCAGTAAGGTGTTTCCTTCAGACAACCAGCATGACAGCGATGCTGCCTTCCCACTAGGAGGGGTGGGGTTAGAAAAGGTCGACCCTAACAATGCACACCTCGCCTTATCCCACGGATATCCGTCTCCGGAGGTAAGGTTTTCTTGAAGAACGGAGCTAACACAAAAACTACCCACAAAAAGGTCGTGTGTGACCGACCTCAAGCAGTTGTCCCTTGGGCACTGCGGTCACGCTCTCAGGTCATTAAGACCACTTCTAACCCAATTTCCTTTTCAGGTACCTCTAGAAGAATCCTTCCAAGGTGTGGGCAACCGGGAAGTGATAACTGCCCTCATACCTCTAACAACACTCAAGACCACTGTATTCATAATCAATCTCCTTCTTCACTTCCTACTATTCCTTCTACCTTGACTTTCAACATTAAACTTCCTCTCTCGGTTTCCTCCTCAAGTGTCACCATGGCCAACGATTCTAGTGCGCGAAACGCTGTCCCAGGTCTACTAAAACCTCGCTCCAAACTACACATTGGAGCCTTCAACGTACGTACCCTATGCCAAATCGGTCAACAGGCCTCCTTAGCTAAAACTCTAGAATCTCGTACCATTGATGTATGCTGTGTCTCCGAAACACGCATACAGGATCCCAGTGTGGTCATTCACTTGACCTCACCTCGCCAAAATGGCCAGCCGACGAAATACACCCTCCGTGTATCTGGCGACCCGTTGGCTAGTTCTCGCGGACTTGCAGGTGTAGGCATAGTACTAAGTACAAGGGCAGAACAGGCACTACTAGAATGGATCCCCGTTAACAGTCGCCTGTGTGCTGTCCGGCTAAATGGCTCCGTAAGAACTCGGAAGGATAGGGACACACGTCGTTGCCTTTTCGTCGTTTCTGCCTACGCTCCCACTGACTGCAGCCATGATGAAGTGAAAGATGACTTTTACAGAAAACTCTCTGAGCTTCTTCAGAAAGCTAAGCGCTCAGACATAGTAGTCGTAGCGGGTGACTTTAATGCCCAGGTAGGCAGCTTAAATCAAACAGAAAGACATTTAGGTGGGTGTTTTAGTATTCCGGCTCAACGAACCGATAATGGTGATCGTCTGTTGCAACTATGCTCAGACAATCGTTTATTTTTAGCAAGCACTAATTTTAAACATAAGGAGAGACATCGTCGAACATGGCGACCACCTGCACCAAACCAACGATGGACTCAAATAGACCATATTGTCATCAGTCATCGTTGGAGAGGCTCAATAGAAGATTGTCGCCCGTATTGGAATACTTGTTTAGACTCTGATCACGCTTTAATACGAGCGCGCATTTGTCTGCGCCTCAATGGACGCAGGAAAATTACACTAAGAAGACCCATTAGGATTGAACTGGAAGACGAGAAAGCCAAATGCGAATTCCAGAAACAACTGAGTTCACATCTAGGCAGTTCTGTAAACGAGACTGACCCAGATGCTGCTTGGAAAGACATACGAACAGCTGTGGAAACAGCAGTAACATCTATTAGTCATTTAAACCATAGGGATCCAAAAAACAAGTGGATTTCCTCTAAGTCTATTTCACTGATGGGTTCGCGTAAACTCATCCCATCCGGCTCTGAACATGACGAAGAGCGTAAACAAATTAGATCTAGGTTAACTAAAAGTCTAAGGAACGATCGTGAGCAGTGGTGGGCAACGAAAGCAAAAGAGATGGAAAAGGCAGAGGCTGTAGGCAACACCAGGCAACTATTCAGACTAATAAAAGAAACCGGAATTAAGAAGTCAAGTGTAAGTGAGACAATCTCGGAAAAAGACGGAACCCTTATCTGCTCCCAACCTAAACGTTTAGAACGATGGGCGGAACACTTTAAAGAGCAGTTTAGTTTTATTTATTTATTTATTTAAACACATATATATTGGTACAAAAGGGCACCAGGTACATATGCGCCACACAAAATAATGAAAGTAGGAAGAGAAGAGATGAAAAGATAAGGCGGACTGAAATGTACAACCAGAAGACTCTTTCAGTTAGGAAAGTTAGAACCACTCTTTATGTAGAAAGTAAAAGACGGTTGCAGCAGGATCGCCACTGGCTTCTATTCTGAGCCATATCTGATAACGTCTCTAGCCACTGTGTTGCACCATCTCTCGGACCCCAACCAGGGAGTCGTGAAGGACCAACGGAAGCTAGCTCTTTGCAGCTTTCTTTCATGCCACGACACCATGTCATACACTGACCTCCTTTCCGCTTTTTCCAACCAGTCCCAGGGTCGGCAAATAATGCACGACGTGGAAGTCTCTGGGATGACATTCGTAAAATATATCCAAGCCACCGAAGTCGATGTTTCAAGATGGTAACATCAATTGAATTATCGTCTCTGCGCCCGAACACACGTTGCCGAACCTCTGCATTACTAACATGGTGTTGCAACTGGATGTCAGCAATCCTTCGAAGACAACGATGATCGAACACCGAGAGTCGTCTAACATACTCAACTCGGAGGCCAGGTTTCACAAGCATAGAGCAAAACTGCTCTCACCGACGCGTTGTAGATCCGACCTTTTACAGCCAGACTAACATCACGAAGGCGCCAAAGATGGCCCAGATTGGCATAAGCCGCTCTGGCTTTCATTATACGTGCATCAATCTCATCACTCACGCCACCACCAGCACTTATGTAGCTACCTAGATACACGAACTTCTCAACTGCTTCAATCTGCTCACCATCCAGGGTGAGTACAGGATGAGAATCCTGCCAGTCTTGTAGGAGTACCTTGCACTTCACAGGTGCAAAGCACATGCCGTACCTGCGGACATTGATTGCCAACTGATTAAGTGCGGATTGCATGGCTTGAGCATTATCGCACAGTAAGACAATATCATCCGCATACTCAAGGTCGAGAAGTCGTTCTCCAGGCAACATATCCACACTGCCATTACTTACATCCATCAGAGCTGTTTCCAGGATGTCGTCGATGGCAAAGTTGAAGAGGAATGGTGAGATCGGGCAACCCTGCCTAACCCCACTGCTCGAATGGAACAAGGGAGAAAGGTGGTTGTATGCCCTCACTCTGCCTGAGGTGTTCGTATACAGGGCCTTTAAGATGTTAATGAACTTCTCAGGTACACCCTTCTTCAATAGACAATCCCAGAGAACAGTCCTGTCCAACGAATCGAAGGCAGCCCTGATATCAAGAAACACTACGATTGTTGGCCTGCGATAAGTATGACGGTGTTCTAACATTTGGCAGAGGGTGAAGATGTGATCAATGCATCCTCGACCAGAACGAAAACCAGCCTGCTCCTCGCGAGTCAATCGTTCTCGGGTTTTAAACAACCTACGAAGAATGATAGAAGCCAATAGTTTGGACGCAATCGAAAGTAGACTTATCCCCCGATAGTTGTTACAGGAACAACGTGAACCCTTTTTAAAGATAGGGACGACTATCGACTCATTCCATGATGTTGGAACACTTTCTTGCTCCCAAACCTTTCCAAACAACACAGTCAGTTCCTTAGCCAGAAAGTCACCACCATCTTTAAAAAGTGCTGGGTGTAAGTCATCTGGGCCCGGTGATTTGTAACGTTTCAAGAGTTGGAGTTCCTTGCGGACTTCCGCCTCGTTTGGTGGATCAGTCGTCACCGGCCATGGGGGGAAGGACAAGCTGGTTGATGTTGCCGGAGCAGCATGCCAGTTGAACTGCCCTTCGAAGAATTCCGCCCATCGTCCAAGACGTCGACAGATGTTAGTGATTGGCATCCCGTCATCCTCACAGATTGTTTCACTCACACCAGACTTCTTGCTGCCAGTGGCTCGGATGAGTTGGAAGAGCTTCCGGCAGTTACCAGATGCAGCTGCTGCTTCCATCTCATTAGCACGCTCCGACCACCAGGCTTCCCGGTCCTTACGCAAGCTTTGCCCGATTTCATTACGTAACAGCCTTCGTTTGTGGTCAAACTCACGGTCACCCGGAGTAGACCGACGGGCTTCGATCAGTTGTAAGGAGCCAGAAGAAACCCAGTGCTTGTAAGCGGGACGTTTCGCGAAGCCACAAGCGACTTTACTCGCCATTTTCATGGCGTCGTGAAGATGCAACCAATGCTCATCTATACTTTTCGGTGGGGTGGTAGCTAGCCTAGAGGCTAGCTCCGCTCGATACTTACTTGCAACAGATGTTGCAGCCAGTTTACTAACATCGATCCGTTGGTGGTGGTCAATCCTTCGGCCACTGAAAAGTAAGGTGAGATTGGCGCAGACCAGGGCATGATCAGACTTCAGATAGGTACTCCAAAAGGAGCGGCAGTCTTGTACACAACCACGCCGGCGGTAGCTGATCGCGATGTGATCAATCTGAGTCCAGGCTTGGAATGCAGAGGGAGGACGCCAGGTGGCACACCGGCGATGACTGTGCCGGAAGTTAGTGCTGGCCAGAAACAGGTTGTGGTCTGTGCACAGTTGCAGCAAACGGTCCCCGTTATCTGTCCTGCGACCAACAAGTCCCTATCGGCCACCTAAACGACTCTCTTCTGTGCCTAGACGCCCGACCTGAGCATTCAAGTCTCCGGCTAATAGTACAATATCTGTCGAACGCGCTTTCTGGAGAAGAACTGTTAACTGGTGGTAAAACTCATCCTCGATTGCATCCGGGCTGCAATCTGTCGGGGCATAGGCGGAGATGACGAAAAGACACCGTTTCTCACGCCGATTTCTTCTCACTTTGATGGAACTTTCTAATCTAACAGCACATAACCGACTGTTAATGGGGATCCAATCGATTAGTGCTGCCTCAGCCCTAGCGCTTAGTGCGACACCAACGCCAGCAAGACCAGACGAAGATGCCACAGGGTCCCCGGATAAGCGCACGTGAAACAAGCTTTTCGAGGAGACAGATGGAGAGTGGATTTGCAGTACTTCACTAGAGTCTTGAATACGGGTCTCGGATAGACAACAAACATCAACATTAAGACCTTCCAAAGACATAGCCAGCCCCATCTGTTGTCTGATAATGCATTAGTGTGCGAACGTTGAAGGAAGCCAGCTTGAACGGCGTACGTGGTTTCAGAAAGACTGCTTCAGAATTCATAATCGGTGGAAGCATTCACTTTCAACCAGACAGTGACTGGAGATCGTTTAGATAGGACAGATTTTCCACCATGGGCGAGCTCCTGCATAAGTTGAAAAGTAAGGTTACACAAATTGGGGATAAAAGGGGGTGAGTTAGCGATATGGTAAATAATAATAATAATAATAATAATAATAAAGGTAATAATAATAATAATAATGTAAATTGTCTTGCTTTTAGTATGAGCAGGGATATTATCGTCAATAGAATTCATCATTTCATTCATTTGTGTGTGGGCTGTAATACTGCCCGGGTGCCCAAACCGAAGCAGCTGGTTTTTTTAGGGGACCACACCCCGAGCCTTTGACCTAAAGGTCTGATCCACAAGGCAGTGGAGCATCGTGAGGAGATGCAGTCCCATGGTAGCCGTTGACCAATGACAGGTTCTTCCGCCATTCGTTCCATCAGGATACTGGAGCCCATGTGCACCATTGGTTTGGAATCAGGGTTTTCCAACTCCCCTAGGTGGACCCTCCGTGTCCACCAATCCGGTTATAGCGCCGGACATTCGCTTTTCGTCCTCTCACTTTCGTAAACAACACCCCCGCCACGAGAAGGCAGTGAGTAGGACTTACCTGGCAGAGGCTATATATTCGCTGGCCATGTGAGAGCATATCGAGAGGGAGAGCAGACTCTCCCCACTCTCGGCCGTACCAGGGCATTTGGGGGCAGTTTAGCTGGCCTTCAGCTACTGCACAACTACCCACTATTCCCAGAAAACCTGAATGGAACATTGAAGTAGGCCCCCCGACCCTACTTGAAGTTCAAAAGGCCATAGGTAATCTGAAACGAGGAAGAGCAGCTGGTCCTGATGGATTGGTTCCAGAGGTCTTTAAATATGGTGGTCCAATTTCAGCGATTAGGTTGACTAATATTCTGGCTAAAATCTGGGAGACGGATGTAATCCCATCCGACTGGTCACAATCACTGATTGTCCCAATATATAAAAAGGGGTCAAAATCATCTTGCGATAACCATAGAGGAATTAGTCTGACTAACATAGCATCTAAAATACTAGCCTCAATAATTATCGGGCGCCTAACTAAGACTCGTGAACTGCAAACACGAGAAAATCAGGCTGGCTTTAGACCTGGTCGTGGCTGTATCGACCACATATTCACCATTCGTCAAGTTTTAGAGCACAGACACGCTTATCGGCGTCCGACAATGATAGTTTTTCTTGACTTGAAAGCAGCATTTGACTCTGTAGACCGAGAGGTTCTGTGGCAGTGTCTGTCATTGAAAGGTGTACCTGAGAAGTACATAAACCTTTTGAAGGCTCTTTACTCGAACACTATTAGTCGAGTGAGAGCTTATGGCGAACTGTCATATGATTTTACAACCTCAAGTGGTGTCCGTCAAGGCTGTCCACTATCCCCATTTTTGTTTAACTTCATTATAGACCTGTTGCTGGAAATAACACTCTCTTCGACTGAATCTACAGGAATTGATCTCCTACCAGGGGGACCACTAAGCGACTTAGAATACGCAGATGACATAGTCCTGTTTGGTGAAGACGCTGGCAAAATGCAGAGTCTTCTGTTGGAACTCAGTAATAATGCCAGGATGTTTGGGATGCGTTTCTCCCCATCCAAATGCAAATTGTTACTCCAGGACTGGCCTGCGTCAACACTCGAACTAAGGATAGGGAGTGAAGTAGTCGAACGCGTCGACAACTTCACTTATCTTGGAAGTCTGATCAGCTCTAATGGGTTGGTGTCTGACGAAATCTCAGCACGGATTCAAAAAGCTCGTTTGGCTTTTGCCAACTTACGTCACCTATGGCGTAGACGAGATATCCGTCTATCAATTAAGGGACGAGTATACTGCGCATCAGTTCGCTCTGTTCTACTTTACGGCTGTGAAACATGGCCATTAAGAGTAGAAGATACTCGTAGGTTACTAGTATTTGACCACAGATGCCTTAGAAATATTGCTCGCATCTGCTGGGATAACCGGGTAAGTAATAGTGAGGTTAGACGCAGGGTATTAGGTAACGATGGTAAATCAGTTGATGAGGTGATGAATCTTCATCGACTGAGATGGTTGGGCCATGTGTTACGTATGCCTGAACACCGATTACGACGACGCGCTATGATGACTAGTATTGGGGACGGTTGGAAGAGAGTTAGAGGCGGCCAAACCAAAACATGGCATCAGTGTTTGAAGTCACTAACTTCTAGCCTGAGCCATGTTGGCAGATGCAGACTACCTGGTTGGGGTCCGCGTGACTATCGTAACCAATGGTTGGAGACTCTAGGTGACATGGCTCAGAATCGATCACAATGGCGTCGGTGTATACACTCTTTATCTTCCCTTAAACCTTGAGACTAAAATTGCTTCATATCTCTCTTCCTTCCTGTACTATATCCTTATATACAACCTATAATTTATATACTACTACCAACACTAAATTAATTACTATGAATGCCGTGTTGATCTTGTTGTGCTAACGAGGTATGGCAACTTGGACCGATGCATATATGTGCCTGGTCCTACGTTGTAGCTGACTGACTGACTGACTGAAATGACCTGATATGCTAATTCTTGTTGGTCTACGCACAATTCCTTTCCCCAAGTCTCAATCAGAAAATGGGTAAAAAATACACGATGTACGCTTTATGTATTAGCATAAAAATGAAGTTGATTATATACATAAACTTGGGAACCACAACACACCCTACCACATAAATAACTAGGACATTTACGTTTCACTTCTGAAGAAACAGGTTTCTAGTTAACTTACAGTTTGAGGATAGAGAAAGATTTAACAAAAGTTACCGAGTCAAATGGAAGTTTATAACTAAGAGAATATAAGTGTTTAATAAATACACGTTAGAACTTATCGGTGAGACAATAATTTATGAACGACCTATGAACGATGCCAAAGTGATTGTGAGAAAATCCACCAACCTACTAAGGTTTAAAGAGGGCTATAAATTAGTGTGAGAATTCAGAATCGGGATTGAGAGTTACGGTTACGAATTCAAGTTAAAGTTTTCATCACGAACTGGCATCAGATATAATGCCAAAATGATATTTAGCCATATGGATGAATGACTTTCGTTCCAAAATCCAAGACTCGTTATCTTAAATATCAATGGTTCATCCATAAATTATAGTCTTGCCAATCACACCGCAAATGGTCTGTGAAAAGGTGATGAAAACAGAAGTTGTACGTACTTTTTATATGATTAATGGTCTGCTAAATAAACTCATTTTGTAAATTGTAGATCTGAATTTTTCCAAACTCATTTACTCCAATACTTGTTACAGTACAAACGTATGGAACACATGACAATAAAACAGAACATTAACATATACCTTTTGATTTTACGTTGGAATTTTGAAAGCCTTCTCCAACAGTTGGATTTCGTGTTTCATTTTCAATGTTGTCCTCTGAGTTCTTTGGTATAGCTTCATCACAAATAGTGTCTTCCCCATTTAATTTTCGACCTTTTTGAATACGAAGTAAAAAGTCTCTCATTCCAGGAGGTGTTTTCGGTCTAATAAATTTCTCACTCACACGAATTGGTTTAAAAACTGACAATCCATTGTTGTATTCCCTGTCTAGCAAAAATATTTAAATAATAACTACTGGTTACTTTGGATAAACAAGTTCTTCATCTAAATGTTTTTCTGAATAAACTACGAATATAATCACTGTGATCTTGTAGACTAAAGATAATTTGTGAACGGTTTTTCGGGAATAATGGTAAATCAGTCGATGAGGTTGTGAATCTACATCGACTGAGATGGTTGGGCCACGTGTTACGTATGCCCAACAACCGATTACCACGACGCGCAATGCTGACTAGTGTTGGAGACGGTTGGGAGAAAGTTAGGAGCGGCCAAACTAAAACGTGGCATCAGCCCATAAAGTCATTAACTTCTAGTCTTAGCCATGTTGGTAGATGCAGACTACTGCGTTGAAGTCCGCGTGACTGTCTTAACCAATGGTTGGACACTCTGGGTGACATGGCTCAGAATCGGTCACCGTAAGATTGAAATTACTTTATACTTCTCTTTCTACGAACTAATTTTTTATTCCTGTATTATATCCTCATACTCAATCTTTCTTTTATACATCAATACCATTGAAGTAATTACTTCTATCAATTCGGTGTTCATCTTGTTGTACTAATCCTGTACGGCGGCTTAAACCGATACATAAACGTACCTGCTCCTAAGTTGTAGCTGAGTGGCTTTTGAGAAATTCCAGAGATAAACACGATATTTAGAGATTTTAAAAGATAAGGTGAAGACATTTAGTACTGTGCATAAAGTCTTTCGTCCAAACAAACTAATCAGTCAATTATGGATACGTGTACTCGACTTCGAAATATTTATTATTTATTTATTTAAACACATAAATATTGGTACAAGAAAGCACCAGGTACATATGCGCCATACAAATCTCATTCGATTTGCTTGAGGGCTGTGATACTGCTCAGGTGCCCAGACTGAAGCAGGTGGTTTTCTTAGGGGACCACACCCCGAGCCTTTGACCGAAAGATCTGATTCACAAGGCAGTGAAGTATCGTAAGGAGATGCAGTCCCATGGTAGCCGTTGACCAATGACAGGTTCTTCCGCCATTCGTTCCATCAGGATACTGGAGCCCATGTGCACCATTGGTTTGGAATCAGGGTTTTCCAACTCCCCTAGGTGGACCCTCCGTGTCCACCAATCCGGTTAAAGCGCCGGATATTCGCTTTTCGTCCTCTCACTTTCGTAAACAACACCCCCGCCACGAGAAGGCAGTGAGTAGGACTTACCTGGCAGAGGCTATATATTCGCTGGCCGTGTGAGAGCATTTCGAGAGGGAGAGCAGACTCTCCCCACTCTCGATCGTACCAGGGCATTTGGGGGCACTTCGAAATAACCACAATGGGTGAGCTGTAGTATGAAAATATTTTTGAAGACCAAGTGACTTTACCTATATCCTACTCGATTGCATACAGATCTATAATTTGTCAGAGATAACGAGACAAGTTATGGAAATCTTTAGGCCCACGGACAGTCTCAAGAATTTATTAATGTTCACTAATTACGAACATTTTATACTTGTATACCTCAGTACTATAAACACGTATAAAGCAATGACCTTGAAGAGTAGGTTGGTGCACAATCAACGAATACAATATTCAAAGCACTCGGTAAAAGACTATTCTCACTAGGCAAGAGCACAAAGTGGGTGAATAGCTACTTTATCATGAATAATCATTTAGAACGACTGAATCAAAGCCTATTTATTTAATTTCAACAAAGTGCTTTTAGGTGATAACTAGATCGTAATCAACGACCTTAGTGACAAAGATCGTCTTGAAATTGTTTCATGATTCATGTTCTTAGAGAACCTAGTGATTCAGATCATCAACATCATACCTAATAAAAATAACCCCTGGAACAAAATGGTGCTGGTGAACTTCATAGTGTACCACTAGTAACAGAAAACCTCATTATTGAAAAGATTCAGATATTCAGTTATGTGAGGTTTACTTAAGTTTAACAAATCTTTACAACTAAGTTCCCGGAGCCAGCGACAAAATAATGGGGCACGGTAAAAGTTCAGTCTATTACATATAGACACTACTTTTTTATCAGAGATCGTCTTAAAACCAGTTTTCTCGTTAGATAAAAAGTAACTCAAGGTCGTATATGTACTTCACTTTTGCCGTGCTTATCATTAAAATATCCTACACTCAAATACCCTTCACTACATTCCTAATGAATATTTCCATCTCTCTTGACTACATAAATACTGAACTTTTTCAATCACTAGCTTTCCTTTAGGCCTATCGTAAGACTGACTTTACTAACATTTATAACTTAATTCGACTGTTAAATAATGATGATAGTTATAAGACAGTGGAATGAGGCTCAGGTTAATATTCTTTTTGTAGAAACGTACATGCAATTATGAAGAGTGGAAACCTACTTGATGAGAACTACGCGCTTTAAGAGAAAAAACAACTAGAAAATCCGGTAAACCAAAAAAGGGTAAATAATGAAGAACAAAAAGTTAATTTTATGGGAACTTCTCGGTAAAGGGATAATTCTAGCGTTACCCGAAAAAACAGATGGGAGTCGGAGGTGGACAATACCTGAAATAGGAACGCCGATTCTATTAATAGCCTCTACATCACCATCAGCTACGCTATCCAGTTTTGTGGATAATCCAGAGAGATCATTTTTGTCCTCTTTTTCAGAGTAGGCCGCCTCAGGAGCTTTAACCTACCACACTGATGTGGCGAATGTTAAACTAATGACTTACCTTCATCATCCTAGAAGCCTTTACCCATGCTGGAGATACCACTGGTATATTTCTCTTTATAGCCCAACTTCTGACCACTTCTGAGCCATTTCGAAAAATAACATGTGTAACCAAGTGATTTAAAGAATGACACACTCTAGCTCCCAAAGCTTCAAGACTCCCAGTAAGAGCGATTGCCGAGTTTCCAAATGGTGATTTGACATCAACGTACGCTACCACTCCTATTCATAAACACAAAAATAATATACCATACCTCTGAGCACATTCTCCATCAGTGACCTTGAGAGCCGAATTCGGCTGACTTTGCAACGCAACTGTATAGTAAACATTCAAAATACTTTGATTTGGCAATTGACCTGATACGGCGATCTGGAAGTTCGATCCTTCAACAAGCATTTTCCATTGAGACTAAAAATTCTGGGAGGTTCGGTACTCAATATTTTCTCGATGGGTCAGTGTAAACTATCAACTGCAGTTTAGTTTAGGTAGGACAGGAGGTTGAATGGTTTATATTAGTCTACATGCGTAAAACCCTCGTCCGTGCGCTATTCTTGCCACCGAAAATCATGGAGAAGGTAATTCATGAATAGTTTTTATCGTTTTCGTCCCCGGAAAGATCTATTAGCTGTAAACAAACCCCAAGATAGATGGTTCAAAAGTCTTTGACATTGATACACGACTCATTAGTTTTGCTTAACATCTCTATCTGAAGACTCTCAGTGAAGTGGTTGCACCGGCTCACGATAGAGTATGCCGTGCTGCGCATCTCATAAAGCAACTTTCAAACTTCCAAACGCATTGACCATATTCCGTTCGCATATTTAAACTCCATAATTACTGACTTCTCATTTAATTTTGATATATTCGGCCATGAAAGCGTTTGACAACAACGCTGTCAAGCAGTGAACATATTTATGATATCTTTTAATTACTTACACCTGTTACTTCTCGTGGAGAAGCATAGGCTACCCACCAGCATTCAACATCCAACTGTGCGATAGACAATCTTTTAAATTGTTATTCATCCTTTTCATATCTCCTTCCAATTCACAACGCAGTGTGTTGTTTGGGCTTCCTATTGTCTGTCTTCCTCCTGAATCTTCCTGTATAGAACGTGAAGCATGTCCGCAGTTACTTTTATGTTTGACTTCAGTACTTTGCATGGTATATTGTCAGGTCCTGCTGACTTCCCACTCTTGATTTATCTCATGACCATCCTAATTTTTTCGGTCGTTGCTGGATTGACAGCTATAAGAATGTCTGTGTGTGTTGCTTCGAAGTCGATTGGATTCAATGGAGCTGGTCTATTCAGGATTAATTCAAAGTGTTCCACTCATCATTTCCTCTATTCTTTAATTTCAGTGTTTGGCTTGCCTTCTTTATCATTGACAGAGCTCTCAGGTTTTCTATGTTTTCCTGCCAGTTTCTTTGTTGTGACATATAGTTTTTTGATATTTCCTCCTCTTGCAGCTTTCTCCGTCGTCGTTTATAGGTCTTCTACGTATTTCTGCTTGTCGGCTCTAATGCTCCTCTCCATTTACTTGTTTGCTTCTATGTATTCAGTTCGTGTCTTGATTGCCTCGGTTCTTGTTTAGGTGTTGTTAATTGCTGTCTTCTTGTCCTACCTTTCTTAAGCCATCCCAATAGTTTTTCATTTTTATCCATTCCTCATGATGGGGCTTCTTGCAGCCCAGAACCTCCTGACATGTTGAAATTAGTGCTTATTTGACCCCTTTCCGGTTGTCCTCAATCCTAGTTTCATCTTCATTCAGTAGTTCCAAATATGTGAATAATGTGGTTATAATAGTCACAGTAATTGGTTGGAAAAAACTGAAAGTAAATAGATCAACGTTCGCCAGATCATTCAAGATGAATCAAGTTATTTGTAAGAGTTTAAAAATATAATTTATTCCATTTTGATTTAACAGTTGATACTTTAAGTTCAGAAAACCAACAAGGCATGCTGTATGTAGCATCCACAGTAAAATTATTATCTTACTGTGGCATATCATTAACCATAATGTTATTTAGTAAGTAAAAAGTCATAATCGCTCGGCAGAAATTCAATTTAGTCAGTGAATAAATTCTATTCAACAAATTCACTTGCATCGACGTATGATCTTATATATCGTTGATAAGTCATGTCAACGAATTATCGAACAAACATTTAAATAACTATGATCAGGCTTCAGAACTTCTTTTTCGTGTGGGAGCATTTTGGTCGATTACTTTAATAGTTTATATGGAGATTGACTATATTAAGTACCTTTCTAATCTATCTTTCCAGACGGTTTGTTCAGCGATATTTCCACTGAACTAAATACTTACAAACGGTATTTCATTTGTAAAGGCTGATTCTCTATCAGATTTTCGGTATTCCCGATGAATATTCATCTTCTAGCAAGATTAATTGCAAAGTGGATAGTCCATTGAACAATATTGTGAGCGTAAACGAATGAATTGAAGTCTGTTTTGCACTTATTATAACCTGACTGTAAAACATTATCAGTTGTTCATTCCAATCACATTTTCTATTCATAGATCTTTGCATTGATTCATCATTTCTTTTAATATGTAGGACATCAATAATAGGAACTTTTGATTGACATTGTTGTTTCATTGTACATCTAAGTGATGAATTTGAGTTATTGAACAACTTGGGAATAACTTCGATATAGAACTTTTCATTACATATCATGAATATGTCATCAATAATAATGTTTCTTCTATGCAAAGACAGTTTACTAGTTGTCATTTTTAGAATTTAATTGTTTCACCAGCACCTAATATTGGAGAACGTATTATTCAAGGAGAAATTCACTCATGTTCATCAGAAGTGTTTATATCAGAGTACGGAAATCAATGAAAGCATACATTTACTTGTATTATTATGAATTAGCTAGTATTAAAACCAATATAACTGTCACTACCTTAATTAAGCGAAAATAATCGTTCTGAATACTCGGTCACAACTGTTACGCAAATGTAGTATTACTACTCATGTAATTCGAAAATTCTACTATCATTAGTCAAAGGATTTATATTTCATCATTGTTGATATCCAATCTCCATTGATTAATGAGTATTTTAAATGAAAGCCTCAATGCATTATGCGCTTATAAGTTGAACATATATTTTTAATTATTGACATGGAGCCCACAGGGGTCATAGTTCAGATAAATGAAGGTGCTGATCTACTTCAGGATCTCCTACACGCCTTGCCTAACATCGCAAAAATGTTTGAGATGCGTCCCACGATATCCAAACGGAAAATTTTGTGTTCGGGTCTGCATAGACAGTTGTAGTATGAAATGCCTTTGTTTCTTCTTAAATCACATACTGATTCTACGACGAAGTGTCTTAACGAGGTTCCTTGTATGTTGTAGAGATACATAACTAAGAAAACGTGTAAATTCGCCAATCCAAGTAGTTTTGTAGTTTAAGTTCTTTTTTAGTGGCCCATATATTCCCCTTGTAATTAGCACATCTAGAAAGGCTCTTCTATCTTCTTTCTTCCTCATACGTGAATTTACTTGATAGTGAACTTCATCAAACCACTTGAGTGTCTCTGTCCGGTCAGTATAGTCTCTATGGAGGATGAACTTATAGTCCCTCAGTCGTCAGCAAAATGAAAACTTGTCAACTTACCGTGCCAATAAGCAGTATTACAGTTAAGTAAGAAAAATGTTATATAATATGGAGCCTAGCGGTGAATCCATCACAACACTATCTACTTGTCCATATATCTCACTTCTGCACTTGAGACTTATCTTCGTAGTACATTTTAGTAATAACTCCCCAATAATATCCACAGCGAGTGTAGTCTCCATTTCGTAGTCTCTAAGTTAGTCATAGATAGGCTTGACAATCTCCCTGAGTGGGACATTTATGAACAATGATGTTACACCTAAGGACATCATTATCTGTCCTTTAATGTCTATGTTTTCGATCTTATCGATGAACTAGAATAAATCTCTACTACTATGCTTCACTACGTGTTAATAGAGTGGTCCTAAAATGGCTAATAACCACTTCGCTACAATATAATAAGGTGTATTGTTCATATTTGAAATCGGTCTCAATGGGATATCCAGTTTGTGTGCCCTCGGTTTTCCGTATATATTTATAAAAAATCAGAGTTAGCTCATTCAAATGTACTTTATTAATGAAACCAAATAAGTTATCATGACCTTCTGGTCAAAATGTTATTTTTCTACTTTTCAGGCTAACACTGCGCACATGAAATAAGAGAAATATTATTCATAAAAGGTTTATGTTTTCATGTTAGTAATCAAATTCATTAGTCTGTCTGGTTAGTCTCTTCAAGTGAATGTCACCATATATTCTCAAAGTTACAAAGATATCGTATTTTTAACACTTACGACTAGTAGATAATATGTTTCAAACATTATTATGAACAGCAACATTAAGATTTTATTCACAACGTGAGTCGACAAGTCTCAAATAAGATGAAAAGAGCACTCCGGATTTAACTGCTGTCCATTATTTGGAAACATAATAGACACACGAATAAGGAGTGGAATGTATGATGGACTCCTGGCCTACTCGGGACCCGTCGGTTGTGTGCACCTGCATTTCAGCGTTGAAAACCTTACAATTGAGTTACGTAGCAATAATGGTACATATATACGTCGTTTAGATCACAGTGTGATTCAATGGTCAAGGGACGTCATGAATTTGTTGTAGCCATGAATTTTGTTAATTTGTTGTAATAAAAACACTTAATAATTATACTGGTATTATTAATACTAGCAATTAGCAAGTAGTATTTCTTGTGAATGTCTAGTTGGCTTCACGTTCGCAGAAAAAAAACAATAAAACACAAGGGATAAAAAACACTGATTTCGAAGTGATGGATTCTTCCCTAAATTCTTTTCCGTCGCATAACATGTAGGATCCTTGTGTAATGGCGATAATGATGATTGTTGAAACTATAAACCGGCTAACCTTCACAGTTACATTTATTGCTCTGTTAAATGAATTTCTTGACAGGTAGAAATTTTATGTGTAAAATCAAAATGAAAGTAACTGCATCAAATTGTATACAAACCAGGATGGAGAGGGGGAGTGTTAATTAACGCCTTTTACTAACTCAGCTGGAATTATGCCTGGATAATTTAAATAAGGCTGTATTATTTACTAAATAAAGGATCTATGTAATCGTTTTTACAAATGGTCAACTGATTATATTGTAAACATTTCGATGTAGGAACAACTAACGTAGAATAAATGTTTACAGAAACTGTTTAGTGTTTATAAATTCCAATAATTAATTAATGAATATTTCAACTCCTCAGGTATCTGCCGTGAATATTTTTATGCACCTAATTTATTCGTCCTGTATCAGTTATTATAAATATTGTTCAGTATTTTGTGAATGCTCCTTCTCTAAGAGTCAGCATGTATTTTCACGATTGCTGGATAGTTGAATAAGTTAATTCCCACTACAGTTTGCAAATAATTTTCAAAGAATGTTTTCAGTTATACACATTTGTCTATTTTCCACTACATATGATACCATTCGTGTATAAAAGGTTATTAGTACCCGTTTTTACATGAATAAAAATTTAAAATTTTCTTTGTTGATGCTCAAGCTTTTTTATGTAGTATCATGACCTTGAACATCACTTCATATTTGAGCTTAATGTGAATTCCAGTTGATGTCGAAACAAGTAGTATTCGAAAACTACTAGAAAAATATTTTTTGTAATCGAGTGTGACAAGCAATTTTGTCTAAACAACAATTTTGCTGTCAAGAAGACAAATGTTCTAGGTTATTATTTATCCATTAGTTGTCGAAACTCCTGATTCCTGTTGATGAAACGTCTTTTGGATATCATTAAAGATACTTAAAAGTAAATGACTTGGTAACTTGAATTTAAAAATGTGTGCTTATATGTTCAATAACAAACATTTGCTTACCGGTAATAAATTGTTAACTGGCTATCAATAGTGCTCTGTTGTAATCAGTGAAGCATGAACGTTTTTAATCGCATGTCAAAATTTGCACCTTTACATTTGAATTTTATTTCAATGAAGTTTTCTATCAGGCGGTCCCATCGGAGTCTAATACAAAATTTTAACTTGTGCTTATAACACTTGTAGTATGTTTTCAAGTATACTATGGGTTGTTCTATTTGCACGGACAGATAATAAATAGTATGTATCAAGAGTTGGAATTAGAATTATCACTGACAGAAGAGGAACAAGATGAGAAGAAAAAGAAAAACTGAAACACTCTGAGTAATAACAGGGATGAAAAAACGATGAGTATTGTAAACGACAATTAAAGGAAGACGTCCAAATGGTATCTCAGTAAGTTAGTTTCATATTTTGCCAATGCTACTGCTAATGAATTATTATACGAAATACGAATGACCAAAAGAGCGCAACTTAAACCAAACAGAACTAGATGATCACCAAAGAAAGCATTGTATTCAGAATTTAAATTCAGGTAGTGATTAAGGGATCATTAGTTAGTATAAACACAACAACCGCCACAATTTAAATCTGAGCAAACAGGGTTATCTGATTGCTTCAAGAAAACTTGTCATTCTCTCTGATTCGTCATATCAATGATTGGATATTCTACTCGACACACACCAGTTATGAGAATATCCAACATCCGATACGATAACATCAGAAATGCGACTAGAATTCGACTCATTTGGAACACATCTGTCACGTTCATTAGGGATATCACCGGAGATAAATCTATTGTGAGGGCGAATAACATCTGATGCAACCCCATAAGGACTGTAATAAGATTTAACTCATTTAGAACTCGTTCGTCACATTTAATTGAGATTTTGCCAGAAATAAATGATTTTTTAGGACAAACCACATCTGATAAAAGAACATCACATCAAGATTCGGTGCATTTAATATATCTTTCACACATCTATAAATAATTTTATTATAAATACACGAATCGTGCGAACGGCGCATATCTGGTAAAATAATATTATGAATCTGATCAGAGTATGATTAGTTTGAAACATTCTGCTTAATAGGATCAGAAATATCAAGTTTAGCATTAACTGCAGCTAAATGAACAGTAGTACTACCAAATGCATGTATATGTTCTATTTCACATTTAAAGCATAAAGCATCACGAAATAAACACGAAATGCACCATTGAGATATGCTACAGAAAGAACATTTATCGAACTTGTGCTCATCTTCGTGACGTGCTTCGTAACTCCTCAATTATTTGTTATCTGCATAGCCTTGACTACGCATTGGATTGGGATGACAAAGTAATGTAGTGGGATTCTTGATGTCCTGAAGAATCGTATTATGGAATTTTCCCCCCTTATGGCATTCAACATTTGTATACTTTACATGGTCTGGTGGTAGTTTCTTGAGAGTTGCATAGGGAAGTGAAATAGGCTTTTCTGGAAACACCAACGTTATTAATAAGCTATAGGCTTCTTCCCATCTAACCGCCTAATTTTTTCTTGATATGAGAAAACACTACTTTTCAATGCAATTTTATCAAATTTGTATTACTATTCGTAAATATTTTGTCTTTCACTATTGACGAAATTTTATTGAATTTATTTAAAGAACTGATTGTCTGATATGAACAAATTAAATGTTGATCAAATGTACTCAGCAAGCTCTTGCAATTGTAGTCTAGGTCGGTATTAAAAGCATTTCTTTTTAATACTAGAACAATAAGCCTACTCCCAAAATTGTAGATTTTCCATGACGTGAATACTTGACCCACAAGAGTTTTACGTCGGAAGTCACATCATTGTCTAAACTAACTCGTTCTATCATGATGGTCGGAGATATGTTGCTTGGCATCTCTGGAAGACACGTTTGGACTGAGGATAGAATAACATATTTTATTTGGAAAGGAACAAGTTACGTAGTTTAACCAGGCCTGTATGATCGATCTATGCCATACCAATTTGATTTTCCCGCGTTCACCATTTCTGATGTTCTCTACTGCTTAAGCGTCGAATGTAAATCTTCTCAGATATCGCATGTTCTGCTTAAAGCATCGTGCGTTTTAGAATCATTAGTACTACAAGTTTATGTATGTCGCGAAATTATACGACACACATACATTATTTCAATTCCATTCACACCTCATATCAAACTTATCGGTCTGGAAGTATCATCGCCCGGGATTACTGTGCTCTACTCACTTGTGTCATTTCTGGGTGGAGTTAGATTTGTTGTGTATATGGAGTGCTGCCTCATAATTGAATCGAACCGATTAACATAACACCGTTTTATTCAAGGTATATTAACGCGTTTCGTATTGGTATACGGTCCTATGGAGTGTAGGAATAGTGACTTGCAGTTCTCTCCAATCAAATCACACAGAGAATTGAACGGAATTAAATCATCCTGCTTCATCGATATGAGTAAATATTATGTTAAATGAAAGGTAAACCGGTCAACATTGTGTACTGATTCTATGTTCAAATGAACCCGAATATTCTGCCCTGATTAGTGACAATGAGGATGAACTTAATTGTATTTACTATATTCGCACACAATATACTTATTGTTTTGATGAAACACGGGTAAAATGTTAATCAAATTGGTCACCGCTGTCGAGTGGTTAAAAATCTCCGTTTTCAGGAAGATGATAACCATATTTTAAATTAAAAATCAGAAATATTATAGAATTGTTTATCAAGTGAAGACACGACCAGTATTGTAGTTTCGCAACTAGCAACCAGTAACACCTATATTTGAAGCGTCCCCCAATTAGGTAAAACCAGAAGTCAGATGCGAAGAGGTAGGAAAGATATATCTGTTACGTTATCAATATATCGAGAAGCGTTTGCTCTAATCTGGCTAGTGAACGTAGGAGCTGAGTCCCACGCTGGGTCATAACGTGATCTGGTGCGGACGCATGACCGAAAGCTTTCAGTTAAACAAGTCCACTTAAAACAATGTGGTCAGCATTCAATGTCGAACACTTAATGAGCTATTGATTTTGGGGAATTATTTACAGCTACACAAGACCGCCTACGAATTACTCTGATCGATTCAAATCTATTTAATTGCATAGTGATGGAAACATGTTGAGACTCCACTAGTTGAAAAATGAGATTACACCTCATGTATTTATAATAACCAGAAGTATTCAGAACGGTTTTCTAACTATGAAATTCCGCAATGTTTTATATTAAGGCAAGCAGAACAAGTTTAGCACAACTGGGCGTATTCTGTTTGGAGTTCGTAAAAATCGTGCAGTAAAGTACAAAGAAATCATCAGTTAGCATAAATATCAATGTATCAAGATGTAGAGAAGGTGCAATGTAACGAACCAATAGTGTTGATGCTAATTTCACATGCCAAATGCATTTCGGCTCATTCGTAACTTTGAATCGGCTTCAATTCCTACCAAGAAATCCTATTCCAAACAGAACTTGACAATTAAGCTGAAAAAGTGTGTACTCATTACTCTACAAAAGTTCTATCAATAGAGATGGTGAGGATACGATTGGTATTCTAGTTTTACAACTAGCGGCCAGTAGTACCTTTTATATTCGAAACCTTCTTACGCCCGATAGAAATCAGAAGTCAGACGAGAAGAGGTAGGAAAGATATATTTGATACGTTACCAATATATCGAGAGGCGTTCGTTCCTGGCTAACTATAGAAACGTAGGTGTTGTGTCCCACGCCGAGTTGAAACGTGATCTGGTATGGATGCATGACTGAAAGCCCTCAGTTAAACAAGTCCACTTAAACAACGTGGTCAGCATCCAATGTCGAACACTTAATGAGCTATTGATTTCGGGGAATTATTTACAGCTACAATGGGTTATAATAAGTTTGACGAAAAAGTGCCAGTTAGCATTATAACACTGTTTTCTTGCTAAATTTTCCAAATACACAATTTTAAACTGTCAGCCCTTTTAAATCACTTCCATTGGTATAATATTTTCTTCATCCAACGTCATACTTTGTGTTGTTTTCTTTAACCTGGTGAAATATAGTTGCGCAGAAATCGACCTAATAAAAAAGGATGAGTCTTGGTAGTCATACCTTAATTATAACATCGCAGATGACTAAATTTCACTAGTCATCCACACTGTCTGTCTTGCTTCTTGCCACTCACTTTTTCCTCTCTTTTTCAGCACCCTCGTGGTATACCACTGAAGACATATGTGGAACATATGACCACCACCAAGATCTTTCGAATTTTTCTGTGATCACTATCATAAAGCAGAAAATAATACGTTGAAGTTTTCGTCTTCGAATGATTGTTCTCTACTTTAATCCCATTGAGAGGATTTGTATTGATCGGCTGACATTCTATCTTTGCCTCTGAAGACTGAAGAAGAATGAGGTTCGTTCAAATCTTGACCTTGATGAATGCGTACGTTAGTAATATCGTACGCACTTAGATCGAAGCTGCGGCTTACTGATGTGATTTTGCGACAAGTTAAATATGTTTGGCAAGTTTATAACTCATTGATGAATGAATAAGATCAAAGATTTAGACTTTCAGACTTTGTCGCAAAGTCCTAACGCAAACTTACAACTCTTAGTCCTGATTTTAACTATTCATAATAACTTATAACCCTCTTTTGATTCTAGTAGGTCTGAGGATTTCCTTAAGGTTACTTCAGGATATCTCATTACTCGTCCATAAGTTACAGTCTCACCGTCCTAATGTGTTAATGCACATAATTCCTATGGCTGACTATCCGGACAATTTACCTATACAAATCTCCGTGGCACTAGTTTTTCTCTAAGGTCACGGACTTCAGTGTAGGAGACATAAGTTGTCTAAGGGATCAACTGTCCTGCCCAGGTAGATTTTAAAACCAATAGACTCCAGGATCATCAACATTTTCAATCTTCATACGGTAGCTAAAATTCGGCCCTCTGATAACACCTTTTAGATAGGAATATTTTTCAAAATGCCTTGATAGGATCTTAAAAATGAGTGTTACTCAATGGTAAGAACGTGATTGGGAATACCCATTTTAAGACAAATAGTATAGTTGTTTATGTTCGGTCCAGGCGTTCACTGGTTCAAATCCCACAATTCCCATCTGGTCAATTAGAATGCACTATAAGTCTCTAAACAAAGTGTTGCTCAAAGTCGAGTACATAGATCTGTTTGTGTAAGAGGGGCTACTGTACTTAAGTTTGAGTCTTACATTTACGAAACAAAATTTATGTGCTTTTAGCCTCAATTTGAGATTTGAATGCCCAAGCCTTAAACATATTAAAGCATTAATGGCTATCCAATGGTCTCACTTTGTGTTAACAATTCTTCGATGACACTCATGGTCAATATGTACGACTTATGAATGTTTTCTATCTTTTAGAATAGCGATTTTGTTGAAAAAATAATTGCATTAGCGTCATTGGTACTTTCAAGCTTGGGACTTGACCACATAAAGATCTCTTAAAAGCTGTAAGAACCATTTTGAAAATATTCTTTATTCCTATTCTTTTTAAACTGTAATGCTGTCGTCAGAAATCTTTCACTAGAATTTAATGTCCTGTATTTGGAGTCAATTTTTTATGGCTTACATTTTTCAGAAAGTACACTAACGATATTGGTAACCCACGAGTTTTAGTTATTTATCTAAACACAAACATTGGTACAAGGAGGCACCAAGTATATATCCGCCACACATGGTCATTCGATTTGTGTGACGGCTCGAGTGCCCAAACCAAAGCAGGTGGTTTGTTTAGGGGGCCACTCCCCAAGCCTTTGACCTCGAGGTCTAGTCCACAGGTCAGTGGGTCAACGTTGGGGGATGCAGTCTCATGGTAGCCGGTGACCAACAGTAGGTTCATACGCCTTTTATCCCCATAGTGTGTTAAAGCCCGGTGCACCATTGGTTTTAAACCAGTGTTTTCCAAGTGCCCTAGATAGATGTTCCACGTCCACGAACCCGGTTAAAGAGTCAGACTTTCTCTTTCCGTCCTTTGAATTTCGTAAACAACACCCCCGTAATGAGAAGGCAGTGAGTAGGACTTTATTGGTAGTGGTTGTATGTACGTAGCCATGTGAGAGCGTTTGTAGAGGGTGATCTGACTCTTCATACCCTCGACCGTACCAGGGCATTTTGGTGACTCTCATTCCAACAAGCAGTTGTTTGGGACATAGAATTTGTCAACCCCGACCTGACCTTGGTAGTTTTGAGAAAAATGTATTTCAGTTAAGATAAAGCGATTATAACAGAGCAGCTCAATCATCGTAGCCGAACTTTAGTAACAGGGCAACTTAAACATTTTACCATTCATTAAATAACAAAGCTTTAAGTAGTCGTAAAAGTTAATATATGATTTTGACAACAGAACTCTTTCGGCTGGATTGTTTTTTATAATTGCAAAATCCTAAGTGCTCCGTGTAAAAGTGAATATACCAGGTAATCGTCTAGTTAGAAAGTAATGTTAGATTGTTACTCTAGCTTCTGGACCCCGGAGAAAATTATTGAGATTTGGTTGTTGTTGTTGTTGATAAGTTTTATAAGGTGAAGATTTCATACTACTCATGATTCTTCGCCTCAATGTTGCTGGATCTGTGTAGTTGTGTTATTCGCGCGCCCCATAGTGAGGAACTTGACCTTCTGAGTATTTCGAACGGGTTGTTAAGATGAAGTGATACAAATGCAGAAGATGCTTCATAATGAGGTTAGTAATAGACTTTATTTACGTCCTAATTACCACCGGCTATACAGTGGTTATAAATCATTTACTGTCTTAATGGATGCTCTAAAACTTCGATCCATTGGTGAACACACTATCTATACACTGCTTGTAAATGTTAAAAATGGTTGGTTGGTTATTCACAGAACATATTTCCGGTAATTTTTATGTGTGGAAATATAATTATGTGGCTGGTAGGTTTGTATTTAGTGGGATGTTACATATAATTCATCATTCTAAATAATTTGTAAATTTTAGTTTCTCGAAAGATGAGCTCCGAAGCACGTAACTCAAATGTGGCTCCGAAGAAGTTCGATTTTATGGATATTTTTTCGGAATCGTATTCATTAGCACAAAAACGCAATCAGGCGAGCAATGCAAGGGTAGAAAAACACAATCCATTTACAATTTTTTCGATAGATTTTAGCTTTACTTCCGGAAAATGATTCTCAAACCGCTGAAATGGATCCTCCTGAGGAGTCAAACTTAGACACTGAATCTGACTTCATTGGTCCCTCACCAGAAGATATGGATGCCGAAAACCCATATTATTTACCTATTACTCAAAATCTAACTCTCTCTCATGGTTGCAAACCTCTCACTGCAATAGGTGTTGATCCAGCAGGTGCTCGTGTTGCTACAGGTGGTTTCGACTTTGATGTGAAACTTTGGGATTTCGGTGGGATGGATAACGCATGTCGTCCATTCAAGGCCTTTCGTCCTTGTGAAGAACACCAAATCAAGCACTTGGATTTCAGTCCTTCCGGTTGGTTTTATTTTCTTAACCTTCTATATGAATCTTTTCTGATAAATTTATTTTGTGGTTAGTTCTTTAGAGGTATTATCAGTGCGTTAGCATGTATATTATCGTATCGCTTTTTTAAGAAGTTATCAAGTGTTCAAGTTGACGGTTTGTCATTTTCTCCACTCATAAAAGTGGAGCACAAGATTCAACTTCTAGTCAAGTGCTAATATCGTTTTAACCACCGGGTGTTGTGTTTAACTGTTATTTTAATGAAAGTAATACAATGATTCATTCTTCTCACTCGATCCTCAACTGTGTTCTCTCGTTCCAATTCAAGTTACAATAGATTGTGTCTAATTGATTGGCTATAAGGCTAGAGAAAAATAGATCAAAACTAAGTGATCGATGTCAAGTTGAAATTTGGTCTACAATTTATTTTTATTTATTTGAATACATAAACATTAGTACAAAGGGGCACAAAATACATATGCGCCACACAATAAAAGTGATGTTGTGAAGAGATAGAGAATGTTAAATGCATATAATAAGAAAGGAACGACAAAAAAAACAAAAGTTAATGTATTAGAGTGAGATAATAATAATGGTATCAATAATAGTAATGGGATAATCAATTCAGTTAGAAGAAATATAACCAGAAAGAACTTCATTTAGAGAAGTTACGTTCACTTTTATGAAGAAAGTAAAAGAAAGTCACAGTAGGATCATTACTGGCTTCTATTCTGAACTATGTCTGATAATATTTCAAGCCACTGTGTTGTACCGTCTCTAGGACCCCAATCAGGGAGTTGTGAATGACCAACGGAAACCAGTCCTGTATAACTTTCTTTCATAACACGACACCATGTCATACACTGACCACCTCTCGGTTCTTTTCAACCGGCCCTAGCGTTGGCAAATAATGTCTAATGTGGAATTCTCTGGGACGACATTTGTAGGACATGTCCAATCCACTGAAGTCAGTGTTTCAAGTTAGTGACACCAATTGAGTTATCGTTGCTGTGCCCGAACACACGTTGCCGAATCTCTGCATTGCCAACATGGTGTCGCCACTGGACCCGACCACTGAATGTCAGCAATGCTTCAAAGACAATGATGATGAGACACAGAGAGTCATCTAACATGCTCAACTTGAAGAGGCCAGGTCTCGTAAGCATAAAGCAAAACTGCTCTTACCGACGCGTTGTAGATCCGACCTTTTACAGCCAGACTAACATCACGAAGGCGCCAGAGATGGCCCAGACTGACATAAGACTCTCTGGCACGTGTAGTGTTATGAGGTACAGCATTAGTATCATCTTGCTCTTCATGAATTCTTTGGTGGGTTTGTAAAAATTGTGGTGTTCTGTGGGTCAAGATTATTGTACATAGCCTAATCTTCCATAACTTTTCTCTTCTTGTATCGTTCGTATGGTTTGAGTTGGCTCATGTATTGATGCTCTGTTATATCAAACATTTTTAAGACTGTTTTGTGTGAATTATCCTTGTTTTAGTTTTATTAGTAAGTGTTCAACTAATGTTTTTATGTACGCATTAGAAAATAGGCAGTTTTGGAAATGGTAACCTATGGAACTTTTTGAAGCAGTTCAGCTAATATACTTCATATATCATCTTACCTCCGTTGGGTTTCAATGTTATCTTAAATATATTTTATCAAGAGCATCCGTTGCAAACCTCATCGTAGAGTATAAAAGGTCTTCTTACCTTTGTGGACCCTCCGGTGTTAACTCATCTCCATAAACTACCTGTTTATACTAATGACCTTGGATCCATAGCTAGTCCTATTGGTAGCTGATTTAAGCTTTCTCTTCTATATTAGACTATTTGACTCATTTATGAATGATACGGTTATGAAGACACATTTTAGATTATAAGATTATTTTTTTCAAAATACAATATTTGACGTTCACCAATGGATTCTTATCGTCTGTGAGGTTTCTGTATTTCAAGGGCTTCAGTAGGAACGTACTAGACTAATTTACAATCGATTCAAAGTGTGATGATCAATCAGACTACTATTTATGATTGCCATTATTATTATTATTACTACTATTACTAATCTACTAATTAATTATGGAGTCTTGTTAATACTTAAAAATGGAGACAGCACCAAGTAATACTAGTTTTATTACCTATATATACAGGAGAACATCTTTTAGTTATATCTGGTTCGGCTCAAGCTTTTATTGTTGATCGAGACGGAGAGGCTGTATGTTATACAAACAAAGGTTATCAGTATATTACTGACCCGGCTAGTGCTAAAGGTCATACTCATGCATTGCACTGGGGTATGTGGCACCCTCTGGATTCAAACAAACTACTCACATGTTCTCAAGATTCAACCCTACGTGTATGGGATATAAATGATGCAGAGGCAGTCATGAATGAAACACGTATACCTACGCATAAAATTGTGATTAAGACACGTAATGCACAAGGAAGAAAAACTAGTCCGACATCATGTGCTTATTCAAAGTAAGTTGAAGGATTGCATTCCCTCTTTTATGTTGTTGAAGCTTTATCGTTTTGTGTAGATTATGACTTCCGTAATTAAGAATTATCAATTATCTTCATTCAATGTATACTTTATGGCTGTAGAATGTTGTTACATCATGATCGTACTATTACGTACTCAACTGGGGACTGAATCGATTAGACATTCATTACTTAAACAAATGTAAACCGAGGCACGTAAAACATAGTAAGCATATACAGCATAGTAAAACCTTGACATAATTCGATCTGTCATCTTTCAATAGTAAAATGTTACCATAAACGAAAATCTCTATTTGGAATCAATTAATTCTCATAGTATAGTATAGATCCTACTAGAAGATTGACTTTTCAACTTAAAATACGTAAATAATCACGTATAAAATGTGCCGCTCTGTCTTTAAGTGCAATGTTGCTTCAGGACTGGTTTGGACCAATACCTAAATTATTGATAGGAGGTAAGGTAGTTGAGGGAAAATTGGCCTGAGTCATGTTAATAGGTGTAAACTACCTGGTTGGAGTTCGTGCGATTGTGATAACCGATTATTAGAGACTTCAGATGACATAGTTCAGAATCAAACACAATATCATAGATGCATCACACTGTGTCCTGTAAGATCTTTGTTATCGAGATTATCTTGTACCTTTTATTCTGTAAATTCTTTCTTGAATTATATCCTCTATGCCTAGTTGTTTTTATAATCATTTTTACAACAACAAAAACTTCTACTACCTTGGTTATTCATCTTATACTGGTATTTTATAACAAATTAAACTGACTGTTAGCGGGAAATAAAACGGATTAAGGCATGTTATGTGCGTGATCGTGATGGCGCACGCTGATTGGCTAATTCTAAACCGATCAGATCTGGCAGCTCATTGGAGAAGCATCTAGGAGCTTCTTATGCATATACTATAAATATATGAACGTTTTTCTAACGATTGGTTGCTGTTCACCTACCCTTGTTATTTTGAATACAATTTCGTTCCTGTTCAACGTGTTCTGATTTTTGGGGTCTTGTCGAGTGTCATTGTATAAGAATACTAATCAATAGGAGTAGCTGGGTCGTTTATTAGCAAAACAATTATAACACTGATCCGTAATTTTGCTAGGCTCAGTGTTGATTATAGCCAACTGAATGTTTTTTTGTGAAAAAATGATTCATAATTGTATTCACTATCTCTATTGAGGAATGTTTTATATTTTGAAAACCTCAGCCTTGCTCTTTTAATGACAACTTTTTAAGGTTATATCAAATAACTCTATAAATAATTATACACTTTTTAAAAAAATCTCCATGCAATATCGAGGAATATATATATATATATGCATCAGTTCAAGTTGACCCCGAATACTCTGATACGGCCGAGAGTGGGGCGAGTCCGCTCTCACTCTCGAAATGCTCTCACATGGCCACGTGTATATAGCCTCTGCCAGGGAAGTCCTATTCACTGCCTTCTCGCACCACGGGTGTTGTTTATGAAAGTAAGAGGACGAAAAGCGAATGTCCGGCGATAACATTGTTTCAAGACAAATTCCAGTAGAAGTAATCATACTATAGAGTCTCTAATGATGAAGACATTAAATATGAATAATATATTTGTAAAATCTCAGCGAATGAATTTGAAGTAAATCCAACGTTTCGCCTGGCAATCTGGTCCAAGCTTTTTGAAAGAATTATAATCAAATAACTCGGCGCTCAAATACTGTGAAACTATTCGCTCTAATTTAGACGAAAGTTCTTATATACTCTAATGATGAAGTTATTGAAAATAATTATTCGCCTAAATATCCTTTGCTTTTATACATTTTCTATTAGTAGCAATAACTTTCCATCAATGCCTAATATCTAGTTATTTTCTAAACTTATTGGTTCTTGAAATATAGAGTGTTGTAATTTCTCTTATCACGACCCAGCTACTCTTATTGCTTAGTATTCTTGAACACTACTTCACTCGATATGTCCCCAAATCAGAACATGGTTGAACAGGAACGTAATTATATTCCAAATAAAAAGGTTGGATGGTAGTAGGAATGATGACGAAAGAAACGTTCGTATATTTTTTAATTTTTACATGAAAAGGTTTTAGAGTCTTCGAGTGTCCACTAGCGCTGATTTGGTAATAAATAGCTAATCAGTGGGCCCCAACATAATCTTGCATGGAAAGTGCTTTAATCCAATCTATATCCAACTAATACAGAGTAATTTGAAATATCAAAAATCTTGTAAATTATGTTTGTTGATCTGTTTAGTTGTATTGTTCTGTAGCAGTTATCTTTCATTATTCTCGTCTTTTTTTAAAGAGATGGTCAATTAATTGCTGCAGGTTGCCAAGATGGTTCTATTCAAATATGGGATACACGTAAGCCTCTAGTGAATACAACACAAATATGTCGTACAGCTCATCCAATGAATACTGATATTACGTGTGTTAGTTGGTCATGGGATAGTAAACAATTAATAAGTCGTGGTATGAATGATGATACAATGAAATTATGGGACACACGTGGATTATCTAAAGGAGCTATTCATGTATTTAAAGATTTACCTGTATTATTTAATCAAAGTGAAGTAACATTTAGTCCAAATGATCATGTATTAGCTGTTGCTGTTAGTGTACCACGTAATGATCCTAAAGGAGGCCAAATAAACTTTTATAGAAGAGATAATTTTCAGGTTAGTTGTTGTTTTTTCGTGTAAAAACTTTCAATCTTCTAACATTCAATTGTTTCATTTTAAAGAAAAGTTGATAACAGATCACTAAAAAAATGTTAACCTTATTACGAATTATTATTATTTATTATTTAAACACATAAATATTGGTACAAGGGGGCACCAGATATATATGCGCCGCACAAATCTCATCTCTTGAGGGGCCACACCCGGAGCCTTTGACCTAAAAGTCTGATCCACAAGGCAGTGGAGCATCGTGAGGAGATGCAGTCTCATGGTTGCCGGTGGCCAACAGTAAGTTTATACACCCTTTATTCCCATAGTGTGTTGAAGCCCATTGGTTTTAAATCAGTGTTTTCCAAGTCCCCTAGGTGGACCCTCCACATCCACGAACCCGGTTAAACAGTCAGACATTCTCTTTCCATCCTCTGACTTTCGTAAACAACATTCGCGCAACGAGAAGGCAGTGAGTAGGACTTTATTGGTAGTGGTTGTATTCACGTAGCCATGTGAGAGCGTTTGTAGAGGAGGATCTGACTCTCCATACCCTCGACCGTACCAGGGCATAGTTGAAGGGAAACGGTATAATTGTAGTATCCTAAAATACCAGTTTATCTCAGCTGGAAAACAAAATCAAAAGGAAATATCTCTTCTAGAACAGACACAATAGTTTGTACCGATTCTACTGTTATCAACGAGTGTTTAATATATAAACTTTGTATACATGATAAAGTTAACTCACAGACATAGGAAAATTACCATTTGAAGTCCATTTTTCTTTATGAACTGGCATCAAATGTTGGATCATTTAAATCTATAGAACAGTACACTTTTTTACATTCTAGTTTGAGATCCCATTAAATACTCATCTCTGAGATCTACAGTTACTACAGTAAACTCATTTAATCAGAATCCAATCCACCGTCTAATATCATGAGTTTTACTTCTATATATTGTTAGAATCTTTACTTAAAAATTCTGTAATTCTTCTAGAGTACATGATTATTACTACCATAAAATGAGATATTAATAATGTTGTCTGCAATAGAAGAAAGCATCCTAAATAAATCATCCAGTTTTAGCTAAATTAACACTACCAGTTTCTGGAACGTTAAAGTATATACTTAAAACTATTACTACGTCCTGGAGTGAACATCCATTCTAGGATCCAAGTATGTTCAGTTAACGAGTACTAAATATGAGTTAACACACATCTTGGATTCATTGTTAGCCAGTAATCCATCTCTGCTTGGTATTATTTTTATAGTTTAATATAGTTCCGAGAAATAATAAAATTTATTAGATGAAATAGACTGTTATAATGCCCCCAAATGCCCTGGTACGGCCGAGAGTGGCGAGAGTCCGATCTCCCTCTCGAAATGCTCTCACATGGCCACGCGTATGTAGCCTCTGCTAGGAAAGTCCTACTCACTGTCTTCTCGTGGCGGGGGTGTTGTTTACGAAATTGAGAAGACGAAAAGCAAATGTCCGGCGCTGTAACCGGGTTGGTGGTGAACACGGCGAGTTCACTTAGGGGAGTTGGAAAACCCTGATTCTAAACCAATAGTGCATATGGGCTCCAGTATCCTGAGGGACAAAATGGAGTATGAATCAATCGTTGGTCATCGGCTACCATGGGACTGCATCTCCTCACGATGCTCCACTGCCTTGTGGGTTAGACCTTTAGGTCAAAGGCTCCGGATGTGGTCCCCTAAGAAAACCATTTGCTTCGGTTTGGGCACCCGGGTAGTATCACAGCTCTCACACAAATCTCATTTGATTTGTGCAGCTCATATGTATCTGGTGCTTCCTTGTACCAATATTTATATGTTTAAATAAATAGATAAATAAATAATACATATATAAAATAGTGTATTGAAAAATATGAGAATGATTAAATCATATTATATATGATTTTATTATTTATTTATTTATTTAAACACATATATATTGGTACAAAAGGGCACCAGATACATATGCGCCACACAAAATAATGAAAGTAGGAAGAGAAAGGATGAAAAGATAACGCGGACTAAAATGTACAACCAGAAGACACTTTCAGTTAAGAAAGTTAGAACCACTCTTTATGTAGAAAGTAAAAGAAGGTTGCAGCAGGATCGCCACTGGCTTCTATTCTGAACTATGTCTGATAATATTTCAAGCCACTGTGTTGTACCGTCTCTAGGACCCCAATCAGGGAGTTGTGAATGACCAACGGAAACCAGTCCTGTATAACTTTCTTTCATAACACGACACCATGTCATACACTGACCACCTCTCGGTTCTTTTCAACCGGCCCTAGCGTTGGCAAATAATGTCTAATGTGGAATTCTCTGGGACGACATTTGTAGGACATGTCCAATCCACTGAAGTCAGTGTTTCAAGTTAGTGACACCAATTGAGTTATCGTTGCTGTGCCCGAACACACGTTGCCGAATCTCTGCATTGCCAACATGGTGTCGCCACTGGACCCGACCACTGAATGTCAGCAATGCTTCAAAGACAATGATGATGAGACACAGAGAGTCATCTAACATGCTCAACTTGAAGAGGCCAGGTCTCGTAAGCATAAAGCAAAACTGCTCTCACCGACGCGTTGTAGATCCGACCTTTTACAGCCAGACTAACATCACGAAGGCGCCAGAGATGGCCCAGATTGGCATAAGCCGCTCTGGCTTTCATTATACGTGCATCAATCTCATCACTCACGCCACCACCAGCACTTATATAGCTGCCTAGATACACGAACTTCTCAACTACTTCAATCTGCTCACCATCCAGGGTGAGTACAGGATGAGAATCCTGCCAGTCTTGTAGGAGTACCTTGCACTTCACAGGTGCAAAGCACATGCCGTACCTGCGGACATTGATTGCCAACTGATTAAGTGCGGATTGCATGGCTTGAGCATTATCGCACAGTAAGACAATATCATCCGCATACTCAAGGTCGAGAAGTCGTTCTCCAGGCAACATATCCACACCGCCATTACTTACATCCATCAGAGCTGTTTCCAGGATGTCGTCGATGGCAAAGTTGAAGAGGAATGGTGAGATCGGGCAACCCTGCCTAACCCCACTGCTCGAATGGAACAAGGGAGAAAGGTGGTTGTATGCCCTCACTCTGCCTGAGGTGTTCGTATACAGGGCCTTTAAGATGTTAATGAACTTCTCAGGTACACCCTTCTTCAATAGACAATCCCAGAGAACAGTCCTGTCCAACGAATCGAAGGCAGCCCTGATATCAAGAAACACTACGATTGTTGGCCTGCGATAAGTATGACGGTGTTCTAACATTTGGCAGAGGGTGAAGATGTGATCAATGCATCCTCGACCAGAACGAAAACCAGCCTGCTCCTCGCGAGTCAATCGTTCTCGGGTTTTAAACAACCTACGAAGAATGATAGAAGCCAATAGTTTGGACGCAATCGAAAGTAGACTTATCCCCCGATAGTTGTTACAGGAACAACGTGAACCCTTTTTAAAGATAGGGACGACTATCGACTCATTCCATGATGTTGGAACACTTTCTTGCTCCCAAACCTTTCCAAACAACACAGTCAGTTCCTTAGCCAGAAAGTCACCACCATCTTTAAAAAGTGCTGGGTGTAAGTCATCTGGGCCCGGTGATTTGTAACGTTTCAAGAGTTGGAGTTCCTTGCGGACTTCCGCCTCGTTTGGTGGATCAGTCGTCACCGGCCATGGGGGGAAGGACAAGCTGGTTGATGTTGCCGGAGCAGCATGCCAGTTGAACTGCCCTTCGAAGAATTCCGCCCATCGTCCAAGACGTCGACAGATGTTAGTGATTGGCATCCCGTCATCCTCACAGATTGTTTCACTCACACCAGACTTCTTGCTGCCAGTGGCTCGGATGAGTTGGAAGAGCTTCCGGCAGTTACCAGATGCAGCTGCTGCTTCCATCTCATTAGCACGCTCCGACCACCAGGCTTCCCGGTCCTTACGCAAGCTTTGCCCGATTTCATTACGTAACAGCCTTCGTTTGTGGTCAAACTCACGGTCACCCGGAGTAGACCGACGGGCTTCGATCAGTTGTAAGGAGCCAGAAGAAACCCAGTGCTTGTAAGCGGGACGTTTCGCGAAGCCACAAGCGACTTTACTCGCCATTTTCATGGCGTCGTGAAGATGCAACCAATGCTCATCTATACTTTTCGGTGGGGTGGTAGCTAGCCTAGAGGCTAGCTCCGCTCGATACTTACTTGCAACAGATGTTGCAGCCAGTTTACTAACATCGATCCGTTGGTGGTGGTCAATCCTTCGGCCACTGAAAAGTAAGGTGAGATTGGCGCAGACCAGGGCATGATCAGACTTCAGATAGGTACTCCAAAAGGAGCGGCAGTCTTGTACACAACCACGCCGGCGGTAGCTGATCGCGATGTGATCAATCTGAGTCCAGGCTTGGAATGCAGAGGGAGGACGCCAGGTGGCACACCGGCGATGACTGTGCCGGAAGTTAGTGCTGGCCAGAAACAGGTTGTGGTCTGTGCACAGTTGCAGCAAACGGTCCCCGTTATCTGTCCTGCGACCAACAAGTCCCCATCGGCCACCTAAACGACTCTCTTCTGTGCCTAGACGCCCGACCTGAGCATTCAAGTCTCCGGCTAATAGTACAATATCTGTCGAACGCGCTTTCTGGAGAAGAACTGTTAACTGGTGGTAAAACTCATCCTCGATTGCATCCGGGCTGCAATCTGTCGGGGCATAGGCGGAGATGACGAAAAGACACCGTTTCTCACGCCGATTTCTTCTCACTTTGATGGAACTTTCTAATCTAACAGCACATAACCGACTGTTAATGGGGATCCAATCGATTAGTGCTGCCTCAGCCCTAGCGCTTAGTGCGACACCAACGCCAGCAAGACCAGACGAAGATGCCACAGGGTCCCCGGATAAGCGCACGTGAAACAAGCTTTTCGAAGAGACAGATGGAGAGCGAATTTGTAGTACTTCACTAGAGTCTTGAATACGGGTCTCGGATAGACAACAAACATCAACATTAAGACCTTCCAAAGACATAGCCAGCCCCATCTGTTGTCTGATAATGCATTAGTGTGCGAACGTTGAAGGAAGCCAGCTTGAACGGTGTACGCGGTTTCAGAAAGACTGCTTCAGTATTCATAATCGGTGGAAGCATTCACTTTCAACCAGACAGTGACTGGAGATCGTTTAGATAGGACAGATTTTCCACCATGGGCGAGCTCCTGCATAAGTTGGAAAGGAAGGATACACAATTTGAGAATAAAGGGAGTGAAAAAGCGACGTAGTAAATAATAGTAATAATAATAATAATAATAATAGTAATAATAATAATAATAATAATAATGGTAATAATAATAATAATAGTGTAAATTGTCTTGCTTCTAGTGTGAGCGAGAATAGTATCGTCAATAGAATTCATCATTTCATTTATTTGTTTATTTATTATATATGAGAGGAATGATTGTTCACTTGACCGAGTAGAAAGTCAAATTACCGTTCATGAAAATTGTGTTAGGGCCATGGATGAATAATTGCTTGCATTTATCCCTTTTGCACACAGTATTCATGTTTGAAAAGATAGTTTAGTAGCGCCTCTGTAGTGCATAAATTATAAATTTACACTCTTCTTGAACCAAATCATCTTACTGTACTGATAATTTTAAGACTTACCAGGTGAAACGATATGACCAAAGCTTACAAGATGTTCTAATATTGAACTGTTGATTGATTTACAGTTACCTTTCGAAAATCACTCAGGATAATGTTCGGAGATGATTTTAAAAAGCGTTCGGTTTGTGCTGTCTATATAACCTCATTCACAAGAGCAAGTGAACCCATAAATACACATAGATGTTGTCCAATGTAAGAGCTTACCTTTCAGTCACCGAGTCCCAGATTCAAACCCCTTCCCACCTACTTGAGTTTGAACAATCAGATAATATCAGTAGGCTTCATACTTACGCTATAGCTCATTCACAAATATCTGGTGAATAAGTTAATTAATCTTTATTTCACTATAATCTAATATATATTGTCTGTTTTAGCTGATCAATAAATTCAGTCCATGTCATGGCAGTGTTATTGGATTAACATGGCATCATAGATTAAATCAAGTATTCTGTAGTTCTTCTGATGGTGTAGCTAATGTATATTATGATTCAAAAGTTAGTCATAATGGTGCTTTAATGTGCGCTAATAGACAAGCAACTACATCAAGTCGTCGACGTCATACTGGTACTGGTGAAGCTTATATGAAACCAATCATATTAACTTATGATGAAGAAGCAGTTCGTATTGCACGTAAAAATAAAAAATATCTTAATCAAACAGAAATTGATTCAGAACTTGCAATGGCTGCAGTTAATGCAATTTTACAAAAAGATCATCAAACTATACAAGCTGCTAAAGAAGATGAAGCAAAACAACGTGTTCCAAATAGAGAAGAATCAGTTGGTAATCGTGTTGGAAGTCTACATCAATTTATGGTTCAACAAATTGTATTAAAAAAGAATGAAGCTGATGAACGAGCCGAAAAAGATATACGTGGAGCTATTCTTCGTCACGCTGATGAAGCGAAAAAACAACCTTTTTGGACTAGAGCTTATCTAAAGTAATATATATCTATTTATCTATATATAGGCGTTTAAGTGCATGACTTTGATTCTATTTCAATATTCAGTTAAGATATTCTATGAGAATTTTCTACAGGTCACTTGTCTTATTATCAAATCATATCCTAATGTATAGGAGAATTAATGTCGTTCATTGTTGGCATACATCACCTATCCATTCACCGGTTGATATATTCTCTGTATATCTTATAGACCCACTATAGTCCTTGGTTGGTTTTTTTCGGTAAAGCAACTACACGTAATAATATACTTGGTTGAATAGTACTCCGTCAGGTGAACTATTATTATAAGATCATTCAGTTTATTACATGAAATGTAATTTTGTATATCACATTCAAACTAGGAATGTGATATCAGGAGTAGCACTAACTCTCACACAACTAGTGCAGCTCAGAGTTGAGTGCAAAAATTTGTACTTAGTGAGTTACATGGCATCAGGCTATAAAGTAAATTATCGGTTAAATTGAGTTGTGTATATAGATAGACTCGATAATCTTAACTTGCGACCACAAGTTAGAGACCCCGATTGACGTTTGGAACTGATAAATTTATTCTTTATCTCCCTTCAAGCCCTGAGTTTTAATATGATTTCATACATTTTACCACTCCGTCATTCATTCATGAACTGTGAAGGTTCAGAAACAAATTCATGTCGATTCATTTAGTCACACTACATCAACAAAGCAAAATAAAATTACAAGATATCGTCCAAATGTGGGACTCCTTAGCAGTGCGCATTCAGGACTCCGCAATTTGCAATATAACCGAGGACTTTTGGTTTTGCGCACGAACATCGAACCTATAGACCACTTATCCGACATCCAACGGTTTTAATGTTTAATATCACTCAATCCATGATTTTTCTGAGGAGTCCCGCTCTACGATGAAGCGCCTGCTTAGTGCCTCCAGGGTTTCAGTGGTAGTCTAGTCAAGATCAGTTCGTGATTTCAATTGTGAAAATACAACAGCCTTCACAAATTGCCCATCTTATTATTTTATATATTATTTTCATTCCAAGTTTACTATCTTTTCCCCACAATATTATCCATAATTTTTGTGCCTCATTCCATCTTTTTCTGCATTGTTGTACCAGATTTTATATGCTTAAATAAATATATGTAACACATGTCCCAAGCATCTTTGTGAACAGTCGTTCATAATCTCATCATCATATTTCATTCTTTACGTAGTTACCGTACTTATATGATATTATTATTATTATTCTGTTAGTTTTCCCACAGCTCCCAAATGGCATGGTACGGCCGAGAGTAGGGAGAGTCCGCTCTCCCTCTCGAAATGCTCTCACATGTCCACGCGTATATAGCCTTTGTCAGGGAAGTCCTACTCACTACCTTCTCGCGCTGCGGGTGCTTTTTGCCCCCAAATGCCCTGGTACGGCCGAGAGTGGGGGGTAGTCCACCGTCTCTCTCCAAATGCTGTCACATGACCACGCGTACATAGCCTCTGCCGAGGAAGTCCTACTCACTGCCTTCTCGCACCGCGGGTGTTGTTTACGAAATTGAGAGGACGAAAAGCAAATGCTCGGCGCGTTAACCGGGTTGGTGGACACTGAGGTTCCACCTAGGGGAGTTGGAAAACCCTGATTCCAAACCAATGGTGAACATGATCTCCAGTGTCCTGAGGGAACAAATGGCGTATGAACCAATTGTTGGTCACCGGCTACCATGGGAATGTATTTCCTTACGATGCTCCACTGCCTTGTGGATCAGATCTTTAGGTCAAGGGTTGGTGGTGTGGCCCCTCAAGAAAACCACCTGCTTCAATTTGGGCACCTGGACAGTATCACAGCCCTCACACAAACCGAATGATATTTGTGAGGCGCATATATATCTGGTGCTTTTTGTACCAATATTTATGTGTTTAAATGAAAAATGAAATGACTCACTACCTTCTCGCGCTACGGGTGCTGTTTGCGAAATTGAGAGGATGAAAAGCGCATATCCGGCGCTTTAACCGGGTTGGTGGACACGGAGGGTCCACCTAAGGAAGTTGGAAAACAGTTATTCCAAATTATTGGTGCACGTAAGAGATGAGATTCGTGCGGCGAATATATATCTGGTGCCCCCTTGTACCAATATTTCTGTGTCTAAATAAGTAAATAATAGTTGTCCCACAATATGTAAGTAATGGATCAAAATCACTCTGTTATCCAACTGTTTACAGCATATGCATATATTCTACCTTCAAATGTAAAATTTCATAGTTATTTGTTTATTTTGACAAATATGATTGATCTGTCTGTTTGTGGTCATTTAAATCGATGCAAATTTATTCTAAACTCTGCATTACATCAGAAGGGGTTTTGTGAATATTACAGTAATTTTATATAGTTGAGATCATGAACCAATTGAAGCTAAACCATCACGGAAAAACTGGAAGCACTGGACAACCGCTTCATCCTATTATGGGACTCCTCAACAATGCGAATCCACGATCCCGCACTCGCGAGATTCGAACCCAGGTCTATCGGTTAAGTGCTCTGGCGCGAGACTGATAGTTCCTGGGTT